>NW_027175854.1:16422500-16575000 GCF_023055335.1 Clinocottus analis | reverse complement strand
AGGGCTTTTAGGAAAGAGGAGCTAATCTGGTCTCACTGGTGCCTTGTAGCCTGAGGGGAAGCTAAATTGAAAAAATGTGACGTAGACGGTTAAAACTAAAATGCACTTTGTACAATGTGGTTGGGTTTGGTTCAACAGGATGACGGATTCAGGGGCCTAAAAACTAAACACATCACACTGTAGATAGTTTGATGCTTTACTGCAGTAAAAGTACCAAAACAACACTGTAGAAACACTACAACACAAGCAAAAGTACTGCATTCAAAATTTGACTCAAGTAAAAGTGTGTATTTACTTAAAGTATGAAAAGTAAAAGTACTCATTGTGCATTAAAATATTCCCTGTCAGTGTTTTACTTTGATATCTGATTCATATTGCAGCTGCAATGATGCATGTGTTTCATGTTAACTCATTTAGTGAAGTAAAAAGTACAATAGTTACCTCTGAGAGGAGTAAAAAGTACAATAGATACCTTTGAGATGTAGAGGAGTAAAACGTACAATAGATACATTTGAGATGTAGAGGAAGACAAGTCTAAAGTGACAAAAAAATAAAAATAGTAACTTGAATTTGAGTAAAGTACTTGAGTAAATGAATGTCGTCTTATTCCACCGCTGCAAACCCTCATTTCTCCGAGCATCGCATCCACACAATAATACTTTGTTTTCCTCCAACAGAAACACTCTCAGTCAAACATGCTCGACATCTCTTCTTGATCACCACCGGGGGAACGTCGCAGTCGTGATTTTAAACAGCTTCATTCATGCATAAACACTCGGTTTGTCGCTGTGATGAGCTTCTCTGTCTTGTTTCCTCCCATGTTTTAGTCCCCCCCCCCCCTCCCTCTCTTCCAGTTACAGTACCACCTGCTGCTGCCGGATAGAGTCATCAGCAGCCTCATTTCAGCACACCCAGCTCCATGCTGTGTAAATGATTCAGGCCCCCTGGTTGAAGATCTTTACTATTGTCTCATTCCACCCTGCAGACAGCGCAGTAGCGGCGCAGTAATGACTGAGCCTATTCACTCAGCGTGGCGGTAACGGCGGGTGGGCTGAGCGAGAGTAAGACGACAACACAGACAGACACACACACGCAACACGCACTCCCCTTCTAGCGGCGGAGAGTTTATGTTCATCTTTTAGGCATTTCTCCTTCATGCTAACACATTTAAATTTCAGACGCTCGTCGTGTTAATGCTGTTTTCATCTTTGCTTCGCTGAGGATGGACACTTTTCACCAAGACAGCTCGTTTATTTCACCGTGCTGCTGCCGACTTGCGTGCAATTTAGTCGTCCTAGCTAATTTAGCCGAGCCAGCGGTTAAGCCGTGCTAGCGGTTAAACTGTGCTACCGGTTTAGCTTTGTTAGCGGTTTAGCTTTGTTAGCGGTTTAGCCGTGCAACCGGTTCAGCCTTGTTAGCGGTTTAGTCCGTGCTAGCAATTTAGCCGTGCTAGCTGTTTAGCCGTGGTAAACAAACATCTATATGGGATTTTGGGATGTTTTCTTTCCACAAGTCTGAAAGAAAACATGTTATGGAAGAAAAATAACCCAAAATCTCTAAAGCGGTCAGTGCAAATACAATACCATCGTGAGGTAGTAAGGTAGTCCGGTTAGAAAGAAATCCATGCAGCATTTCTTGAAACATACGACCTCATATGTTTAATACTATTCAGGTATTCAGGCATGAAGAATGCTTTAAGACTCCCATTAACATGATTTCCATGCTTGGACCCTCTCTGCTCAGCTAAGAAGGCTAGAACGGGGTGATAATGACACTCTGGCTCACTCCTGGGGATAATCACACACACACACACACACACACACACACGCACACACCCACACACACACACACACACACACAACACAAACCATAGTATCTTTTCACGCTGGGCTCATTTGCATTCTCATCAGTATGCATGAAATTTCTCGCTGAACTTTAATACCCTAACTGCTGCATAATACACTTTAATGAGCATAAAAGTGAGCATGACAATTAAAACTTGCATTAATCACTGAACACTGAGGGGCGGGGATGTGGGGATGAGATGAGAGAGAGAGCGAGAGAGAGAGGGGGGGGAGGATGCTGAGGACTGGGGGGGATAAAGAGCACACCAGAGAGGATGGAGGGGGGAGTGAGAGAGAGAAAAGAAATTGAAGTGAAAAACGAAGGAAGGGTGGAGACTAAAGAGTGTATGAAAAAAAGAGGAGGGGAGAGAGAAAGAGGATCGAGGTGAGAGCTCTTACATTGAAGCGTTGAGGGGCTGGAAGAGGCGTCACCACGGGAACAGAGGAAGAATTATGTGTTTTTATCTCACAAGTGTGTGGACAAGCATAGCCCCGCTCTGTTAGCGCTCCTTTTATTTTTATTTCCCTCTTTGTTCCCCTTTTAAAGGACTGACAGTGTGTCTCTTTCACTACAGGGGATTATGTGATGTATGTTAATGAAAAAACCAAGCAGTTTTTCTTGCACCTTTACCTTCCCCCCATCGCGCTCCCTCTCCGACACACATGATTTGAAAGTTATGAATATTCAGCTCGAAGACACAATGCACGTGATCTCATTTAGATATCTCACACCGCGCTTCTTTCCCTAGAAAACCATATCAAGCTCAGATGTGAATTTGATTCGCCCCCTCTGATCGCGTTACATGCGATTCCTGATTTATTTTTTTTTGCCGGCAATTTAAGAAGTGCTGTTTTCTGAAAATCTCAACGTCACACCGAGTTATGCAGATGACAAAGAAAGGTTATGATGCTGCTAAAAATGTAAAACACAGACAGAAAAACTCTTAGATTGCATCGACTGCATTTAAAAAGGGGAGGTATAGAAGATCTGAAGCCTCAAATTCAATGATTTGGCGGTCGCCATCTTGGATTTTTGCAACCAGGGAACGAAAGTGACCATATCTGGACTGAGGAGGAGTGCTGTCAATCACATTGTAGCCCCGCCCTTAAACATGCTCTATTTGTCTAAATGGACCATGAACATTGTGCTGTATTGAATAAAACTTGAAACTAGAGATTGAGAGAATGAACTCATGTTTACAATATTTACTGAGGGAATACATCAAGAGAGAAGTAGAGTCATTTATATAGACTTCTATACAACAAGAGGAGCCGCAAAGGGTAATAAATAACACACAAAGATGGACACCAACTACAACTAAATACAAGCAGAAATATCTACTTTTATATATCTGAATTATCTAAATACTTCTGTGGAAAAAGCATAAATACAGACACAAATATTCGCATGAAGCCAGCACACTGACCTGCATATGAATGATTTGCTGCTTAAAATACTGTATCATGTATTGTGTCCTTTAACATGGTAATAACGGCAATTAAATATCTAGATGTCTTCATGCACAGACCCGACACACACACACACACACACACACACACACACACACACACACACACACACACACACACACACAACCCATAATCAAATCCCCATTTTCGTTACAGAGTTGACACATTTCTTAGTGTTTGACCTCCTTTGTCCTCCCTCTAGCCGAACTGAGAAGGACGTATGTGTATGTGTGTGTGTGTGTGTGTGTGTGTGTGTGTGTGTGTGTGTGTGTGTGTGTGTGTGTGTGTGTGTGTGTGTGTGTGTCAGCAGGAGGCTTAATAAAAAAAAACTTCGGCATTTCCATAAATCAGAGAGGCAGGATTGTTGTCACCCAGTTGAGGGGCCTGAGAGTGAGGCCCCGGGGCCTGTAGGGATTATAAGACAGTCTGTGTGTGTGTGTGTGTGTGTGTGTGTGTGTGTGTGTGTGTGTGTGTGTGTGTGTGTATCTGTATCGGTGCCCACAACTCATCGTCAGCGCTGCATTCACTTAATGTTTAAAACATATAGCGCCTACTGCCTGTGTCTCCTTTCCTGTCATGCAGAACTCTGCTGCCCACTTCTTTATGCACCTCCAGTCCTAATATCTCCCGAATATATTTAAATACAGATGTAACTTATTGGCCGAGCACTTGGAGACAAACAAGGGATTTCACTCTGGTTTTAAGTTGCTCTCAATGTCGGCACACACAGAACAACGAACAGTAACAGAGACATAGACATACAGCTAAAAACAAGACCAACAAAGACAGGACACACAACATAGATGTAGATTTACAGTAGGTGGATATTAAAAAAATCAACAATGAAAATACAACGAAAAAAAGATTTCTATATGTAAGTGTTGCTGTAAAATGTAAACAAATACAATTTGAAAGAGAAGGGAATATATACGTTTTAAATGACTTCATATGCAGTAGATTTATATAGACTTCTATACAACCAGAGGAGTCGCCCCCTGGTGGTCAGGAGAGAGAATGCAGCTTTAACACATGAAGCATAGACTTCTATACAATCAGATGAGTCGCCCCCTGGTGGTCAGGAGAGAGAATGCAGCTTCAACACATGAAGCATAGACTTCTATACAACCAGAGGAGTCGCCCCCTGGTGGTCAGGAGAGAGAACACAGCTTCAACACATGAAGCATAGACTTCTATACAACCAGAGGAGTCGCACCCCTGGTGGTCAGGAGAGAGAACACAGCTTGAACACATGAAGCATAGACTTCTATACAACCAGCGGAGTCGCACCCCTGGTGGTCAGGAGAGAGAATGCAGCTTCAACACATGAAGCGTAGACTTCTATACAACCAGAGGAGTTGCCCCCTGGTGGTCAGTAGAAATAGGGAGGTACTCTTATGCAGATTTAAATACATTTACAAACCATTACCTGTGCAAACAATGCACCACTGGCATCCCAGCCGCTGGGCGTCGATGTGCTGCAGCGCGTTGTGAAGTCCATCGAGCATCGCGGCGTTCACATTAATAAACATCAACACCAGCCGATCGATCGCTTTCACTCCAAGACTTTGAAAAATTCTGAGCATCGAGCTTGTGTGATGTTGCCGACTGTCAATCAACACGAGCTCCTCTTCCAAATTATAAAGCGAGTTCTTGCCCACAACCACAACATCCAATAGGACCATAATGCTTAATAATTCATGTTATAATGCCAATATAATATTATTAATATAATCATAATGTAATCTATGTACCAGACATGATTTTTTTTAAATGAGCTGTCCAAATGAATAATTTATTGGATGAGGCTGGTTAATAAATGTTTTAATCATCTGAATGCTTTCAAGATGTGTTAGTGTAACACTTTCACTGACATCACAGAGACGCTGCGACTTAAATGTACTTCACTACAAGTAATATCCGCTATGCTATGTTGTCCATCTAGTTTTTAAGGTGTTAAAGGGTGAAATACATTTGATACAGAGTTCCTCTAAGTTAATCATATAGTTTGTAGTCTTTAAAGATCATAGTTTAGTTAGGATTCTGGTAATCTGATGCAGATTGTGAGAGTTTATATTGGACAAAACTCTTTTTTAAAGCTCGACCAGTGACCATCAAATGCTTCATCGATGACACAAACTCAGAACAGCTTCCGAACCAAAGATATTTAGGGATAATCCTCAAGTTTAAAAAGATGGGACCATCAATCGAATCTTTGGCAGATTATTATTAAATAGTTGCAGATTAGTTTTCAGAGTAATCGAGTGTTGCAGCCCTTCTTCACTCTTAAAATTACATACGAAAACTTCCCTTTAAGTTTCTGTGAACAGATTTATCTTCAGATATTCTCTGTTGTATTTCCTAATTCTTCATTTAAATAGTAGGTTAAACGGGGACAGAGGATGAGACGGAGCGAGAGAAAAGAAAACTGACCCAGAACCTCTGGGCATGTCACGCAGCAATTTAAATTAATTTGATTTTCCAAGCCCATCATTTAACCCTCATAATCATTTATGTTCTTTTCAATTACAGGAAGGAGTTTTAAACGATTATTAAACTGCAACCTTCTCCTCCTAAAAGTTAATCAGAAAGTTTCAAAAAGAGCTTTCCCGATAAGAGTAAAGCCCCGCCTCCTCCGAGAAGATGGCCTCCTCCGAGGAAGGGGAGGTGGGAGGGGGGGGCTGCTCGCCGGAGATAAAGATGGCGTCCCATCTGATGGGATCCGGTGGGTTTGCAGTGGTGAAATTGATCCCTGCGGTAGATGCACCGACAGGCCCGAGGAGCCGGCGTTCAGACGAATTTGGAAGGGGAGAAGAAGATAGCGAGGGCTTTCTGTTTGTTCTGCCTCTGAATAATACAGCACAATGACAGCCAGCAAACAAAAGCATGCGTGTAGCGCAGAGCGATGCCGCGGATAGAGGAGAACACAGAGGAATGCTTAAATTACAGATGAGAATGGAAACCTTCTTTTCTTTTCCTTATGTTTTGTCGGGTGTTAAACATTGATGGGAGCCAAACCAGTGGAGACCAGTGCCAGACCACCACAACAAAAAAAAAGAAAAAGCAACACAAAAAAAAGACAGTAAAGGAAGTGGAAGCCTGCGAGCAGTAAACTGGAGCACTGAGCTCCGCTCCCACGTGGACCGTTATAATATTTGCCAGCATAAAACATCTTTGAATTATTATTTTTCATGCTTAATTGCATTGCTTCAGGGTGGAAAAAAAAACAAATGACAGCCATGTGATTGTATCCAAATTCCCTGAATGTGATTAAAGATAAATGTGTAAAGCGTCGGTGGGGGTAACTCTGAATAATTGACAAAACTGTATTATCCTGCTGTAGGAAGTATTCTGCCTTAAAATGCTCATTTCAGTGTGCATGTGTTCTTTAACATTCATGCATCTGAAAAATAATTGAAGGGCCCGAGCGCTGCTGAATATTTCATCCCCTTCGCCGCCGCTTTTTTTTTTACCCAAAATTTTCACAGGCTGAACGATGGCTTTTGCACCCTAAAAAGAAAAAAAGAAGGATATGAATTTTTCAGGCATTTTAAATAATTAAGCCCAAAGTGTTTGGGGCGGCAAAACCCTGATAAACTAATCTGAGACGGAGGGGAAGGAGAAAAGGTCTGAGAGGGAGGGGGACATTAGAAATTTATTATTTTATCAGCAGCTATTTATTATTAACATAGAGAGATCCCATTAGCATTCATAGACAAAGGGACTCCTGGGAGGAGGCCCTGTGGATTTCAAGGTGATACATTAAAAGTGAGAAGTTAAAAGGAGGAGAAAGTATCCGCCTCGGCCCCTGATCTGCATATCAGCCGACGTCTCTGGGTCCGGGAAGTCTGCGGGATTTCTTCATTTTTCTCGGGGAGGATTTCGTGAGCGGGAGGCAGATTTAGGACGTGAAAATGAATCGTTTCCGACTCGATAAAGTACTAAATACTTCATGTCAGGCTCTCGGGAAGGTCAGTACTTTTTTTTCCTGGGAAGTTCTTGAACTTTGCTGACCTTTGAGAGGTTTCCATTCAGATTATTTATAGCCACGATACGTTGTTGATCCACCATTTTAATCCAGGCTGAAATATCTCAACAACTGTCGTCATGAAGTTTTGCACAATCTTGTTCCCCAGAGAATGAATCCTCATGACTCTGTTGACGCTCTGACTTTCCCTCTAGCGCCACCATGAGGTTAACGTTTGTGGGTTTGAGTGAAATACATCAGTGACTATTGGAGGATCATCACTAAAACTCTGCATCATCTTGAATGTCGACTTCACGAGGCGATAAGAGCCAATCAGTGTTGAGTTTACAGCTTGTTGTCCCGCCCCCAGGTGGCCAGAAAATAGGCTAAAGCAGGTTTTCTTTTGGTATTGCAGTAAATTCAACCAGTACTATGCTACAAAAATAAATGAATTCAAACCAACTTGTTAGGTTTTACATTTCACAGAAATTATAATGAAAAAAAAGTATGAAAACTCCAAGAATCTGAGACTTTCCTTCTGGAGTCTGGTCAGAGTTTCCTGTGGGGTATTCGAGGGAACTCGGACTCTTTGAAGCCTTTGAGGTCCGTCCAAAATGTGCAGAGACTGAGCAAAGTCAAGCGTGACCAGACGGAGAGGTGTGTAAGGCCCCAAAAAAAGGAAAAAAGATCCAATATCTGTCAGCTTGATGTAAGAGAGCACCTACATTGATGGGTGGAGGAGGAAGCCCCCCTCCTCTTCCTCTCTCCAATCCCACAAGAGAAGAAGGGAACAGCTGAGGAAGACATCTCAGTCCACCCCCATCGTCTCATCCAACACACACACACACACACACACACACTCTCACACACACACACACATACACACACAGAGTGCATGGCCTTTATGAAAATATCCTAAATTCAATCAGGATCTGGAAATTTCATGAGCTGGCCGTCCTCCTCCTGAATTTCTTAACGGGGTGTCAAAACAATCACGGCGATGACATCTGACACTGAGCGCTGAATCAGAAAATCAGTTTCCCAGACGGAAACCGACTTTGATTATTAACGGACGAATACGTTCTTATCGCTCACCTTCACGTACTGTGACCTCTCTCTCCGAATCCAACCCCACCCCCCAAAAAAACTCATTGCACTTGAAGTTTGTTGGGAAATGTAACAGCACTGTGATCATTTGGCACTTGGAGGAAAAATGTAAAAGAAAAACCTCCCAAAAACCTCCTGCTATCAGTGTTGTTAAGCTGTTCTTCTAGCTAATGTCGAAAGGCTAAGCGGCTAAATGCTGACGGCAGCGTGCTAACATGCTCTTCAAGTACAAATGCTGACATGGTGATGTTTAGCGGGTAGAACGTTTTCCCTGTTTTCCCGCCATTTTAGTTTAGCATGCTAGTACACACTTTAAGTACTCATGACGCAGATGGTTATTGTTTTTGCAGGTATTTGGTCATGTACCAAAGTCCTGGACGATTTGAAAACTTTAATCTTATAAACAAGCTATCAGAATGGACATGAACCCTGTACCTTGCGGGGTGGTGCTAGCTGGTTAGCATGCTAACAACGTCAACACTGTTATCAAACACACAGGCTGAAAACAACACATATATCTTTACTGTACAGTTTACTAAAGAATAAAGAATGATCTACAACTGGGAGAAAAGGAAGTAGAGTTTGAGTTTGTAGGCAGGACAACGTGGAGGGAATATAGACCAGATAAATGAGGACATTGGCTTTCATGAAAATCATCATTTGCAATTGTAATTTTGAGGAAACACTTTCAAGAGACATTGAGGTATTTTACCGAAGCTTAAGCTTTTAAATCCAGCTCTTTCCTGCATGTTTAAAGAATGTGAACTGCCCCTTCTTCGACCTGTGCCGTGCAGACGCGGTGCAAAGGTTTCTGGGTAATGCCAGCGGATATATAGATGCCTCGAGTGGTGCAGCTCCTCTGTGACCGAATACTCATCTCTTCTCTCACCCAAAAGAACCCATTAATATTTTAAATTAATGCAAATAACCATAAATGATGAATAATTGCCCCATATCAAAATTCAATTACTGTTAAACACTGACGAATTGCTGATTGAAAATTATGAATAATTTCTCTGACAGAGTGAGAAGGCCTGAGAGGAAAGATGTGAGAACAAAAGAAAGGCGTCTCACAGCACATTGTCACCGTGGATATTTCATCACATGTCTTAACGTTGCTGCAATATGAAATGTGTTTTATAAGAGAGAAGGTCTTCAAATAGACAATTCAAATGTTAACCCTTTCAGCTTCCCCATTTTAATCTTCTATTGGGAAAAAAAATAATGTTTTCATACGATTTCTGATAAAAAAAATTTAAAAAGTACCACAAAGAGCAAGTGGAATGACTAAGGGCAAACAATTTTAGTAATAATCTGTATCTAATCTCCACATATAGTAATACATGATTATATTCTGCTATATGCTGATTATATTCTGTTAATTATCCATAATATCGACAACAACATTCAAAAGGCTCAACGAGGGAAAGGCGCTCGCCAGTGGAGGAAAACCAACCCCAGGACTCAATATTCACGTTTTTAAAAAAAAATTAAATTTACTAAAAACCAGCAGGTTGATTTAGATTGACGGATAACCATTTTACATCTTGGAATATGCCATAAAATCATATTAATCAGATTATATTCTCACTCATTTACTGAGTCAAGTCAGCTGAAGTGTTATCTTTGGACATTGAGGGAAAGAAATTACTTATTTCTGTGCAATATATTGAATTTATTATTACATCCTGTCATCTTTGGTAGGCGGCTCTGGTTTTGAACACTTTGAGCCGCCATTTTGTAGCTTCCTCTTGCGCTCGCTCTCGGTCGCTGTGTTTTTAAAGACGAACAGAAACGTCCCCAACGCTGCAAAATATTAAAATCTTCTCGTGATGATTGAGAGCGATTGTTTTTGTGTGAGTCTGTACATTTTAAAGCCCCGAGTCGAGTATTTTAATTCGGTTTGTTTACGTTGAATTTGAACCCTGTTAGCATTGCTTTCATGTTACTGTAGCGACCACACTGAAACTGCACTGAAATCAAAATGTAATATCTATTTAACTTTACTTTGATTTTGGATCAAATCAACCAATAAAACATGACGAGGAACGAGCTGTTTTTGCCAAATATTCTATTTTCGGTGCAATAATCGTGTGTCTCCCTCTTTCGCCCTCTGGATTGACCTCTGACCCCGTGATGAGATTATTCATCGTTTCGAGGAAACAGCTGATGTAACGGTTCAGTCAGTAGGTGTGTGTCATGTTTTCTGTGAGGAAGAGCTTCCCTCTGGGGGACATTACTCACCAAGAACAGTGTACCAGCTACCGGACCGTGACGGCGGCCCGAGTGCTCTCGTGACGCAGCAGCGCCACCTGCAGGTGTCTGCGGAACCTGCAGCACCTGGACTCCTTCACACAGGGGACAGGTGGCTAAAGCTATGAGCTAACTATGAGTTAATTCTCGGACAACAGCCTGCAGGCGAGGGAGGGGAAATTATCTCAAACAATCTATATGTGTTTAGCCCAAAATCAAACAGCCCGTGGTGGAAGTTCAAGAAGTATATTTACACAAATACTTCACCTGAGGATTTGTGCACTTTTTACTTTATCTGACAACTAGAATGACTTTTTCTAATTAAGACTTTACAAGAAAAGAACAATGGTATGATTATAAAATGTTTGTTTTTTAAAGATGAAGCCAGTGTTTTTAAATCTTTCTGGCTTTGTCAGGTTTCTTTGAGGAACGATCCAGATGCTTTTCATGTTTCTTTTTCCCCCAAAAAATTGTTGTTAAATCCACCAAAGAGACATTTCTCCTCACATAGTTTAATTTAAATAACCCTTCAATGTGAGCATACATTTCTTCTCCCTTCTTTCCTGCATTAATCTTCTCACGGCCGGCTGGAAGGAGCCACTGGAATAAACTACTTCAAACCAGCTCCTCTTTCCAGCCTCCGCAGCAGGAACATGTTGCTTCTTTTGAGTTGTTTCCCTGCTTCTGTTTTCATTGTGTATCTAACACAATGCACAGGTTCCCTCCTGCCCACTGAATGTGTAACAATAAACTCTCCTCTGACCTTCCTCCAGCAGAAGAGAGCATCTTTACCATCGCGCAGATGCTTCGTTGCCACACGGTGGCGCCAAAGTGCATTCTGGTCCTGAGCTACACAGCAACACTTTCCCCCCGTGTTTGAGTCGTCGTAGGAACCCCAAATTAACTCCAATACTTGTGTTTATTGTATGTATTTGTTCAGCAAAGTCTTAGGAAAAAAATGTATATCTGCAAAAACAAAAAAACACTTTTAAAAGATATCATCAGTGATGTGGATTTGATGAGTAAAGGTTTATACAACACGTAAGCCATAACGATGTCTACTCATGTCACAATATGAATAGAATATTGATATATTAACGCTGCTTATTTACTATGAAATGCACCAACATGTAAAGTCTGCTTTCAGTCAGAATTGGGAGAAAAGTTGACTTTGCTCCTCGGTAAAAGGGAACAAATCATAATCTGTCAAATAACTGTAGCTGTCAAAATAACAAACCATGTTAAGGTGGAGTAAAAAGTCCATTTCCTAGTGACTTAGAAGTAAAAACACTGCTAATAACTCCAATGCAAGGCTACACGAACATTGAAATCTCATTATTGTCTTTAAACCTGGAGGCAATATTCATCTCCTCTCTGTGAACTGAAGCTGAACTGCTGTTGCTTCAGCTTTCACGAAGCAGCTCCCAGAGCAGCCGTTTCTTTTAGACTCTCTCCATCGCCCCCTTTCTTTCTCCACAGGCCGGTCTTCCTCCTTTTTCCTTTCACTTCCTAATAGAGCATCAGATTCCTCGCGTGAGAGCGTCGTATCAGGCGCTGCTGATGGTGATATCGGGTTACTTTGTGTTTCCTCAGTCTTTTATTCCTCACTCAGACAGGAATAGTCCGCCTTTTCTTCCGGGACGAGGCTTGGATTGCAGCGCTGGACTTGGTTAAGCTTTACAAAAATAACGATAACAGATGAAATACGTGTGTTTTGCTTATTTTACACATCACATTAGGTGGTTGCTCACCTATGCGGGAGGAGAAACCCTTTAAGAAAACACACACAATGCTTCCAAAAGAAATTATATTCAATGAAGAGTCGATTTACAAATATCTGTGAGTAGAAAAGTGAGCAAAGTATTATTTAGTACATAGTTTCCATCGTAAACTATTCTGTAAGGACATGCCAAAAAACAAATGTTTAACCTGTACACAGCGTGTATAAATATATATCTGCAGTATGTGGCTACTCAAAAGCACTAATGTATCCTCAAGTTAAAGTACAATGAAGACGCGTTATAACTAAAGATTATAATTATTGCAGCTGAATCAAAGAGTTTTAAAACATATATTCTTAGAATAAAAGGCATCTTACATTTTCAAGTGTGTTTAGCAGCAAATTCACTAAAATACATTATTTAAAAATCAATTTACTACGACATAAATGTCCTAGTAGCTCTCACCGTGACGTTGTATGATAAAGATTATGTTTTTATATCATTCAATTCAGAATTATTGACTTTTTTTCAGTGATGGGAGGTGACAAAGTAGGTAATTTACTTGAGAAGCAGTGTACTTTTAAGTGCATTTTTGAGGTACTTGTACATTACTTAAATACTTAGATTGTTTGCTACTTCATAGCTTCAGTTACGTGACGTTCATACAATTTAAAAACATCATCAAACAATAAATCCAGGTTCAAATGAGATTTAATCCCATTACATAAAGGATATTACACATAAAGTACTTTGCATACATTTTGATGCAACTACTTTTGGACTTTTACTTAGGTAAACATTTGAATGGTGTATTTCTCCGCGGTGGCATTGCTATTCTTACTTAAGTGGGTGTTTCTGAGTCTTTTCGGAGAGTTCACAATGCTAACCAGCAGGTTGAGGCGACGTTAAAGCTCCTTTGTGCTCACGAACAGCCACAAAGAATCCGTCTGTCGGCTCTGGATCTTGTTTGGCCTCTTTTTTTTTTTTAAAAAAAAGAAAGAAAAGGTTGTACGTCTAATCAAAAACACAGGAGACACAAAAGAGGCCGAGGGGAGTCTGCTGTGTGAGGGAGGCAGCTGACGGTTACGTAACGGCCTGTGGGAACAAATATATATATACACATACGCATATAGCTCAAGAGGAAGGCTGATGTGAACGCAAGAAGGCTGGAACAAACAAAAAAAACCGTGAGATGAGCCGTCTGAGATGCTCCACAGGGAAGAATACGAGTCAACCCGACACCTGGACGTGTCGGCGCGTGACCCAGTTCCAACACGATCACACGGTGTCCTCACATGAATAGAGAAAACACTCCACGTGTGTGGCTCTGAGGGAGTACTGCGTGCAGGTAACAGAAGGGTTACAGTTCTTTGATGGCTAAATAAATTACACTTGTCCCTAAAAGGGTCAATCTTGTACACGAGGAATACAAAGCAGCTACAGAGCGGAGAGTCACTTCTACAGTTGCGCAATAATATGGCTGTGTCTCCTAAAGGCATACAAATGCATAAATGTGTACTTTATTATGAATATAATTTGATTTGACAAGGCAGACAAAGTTCTCCTTTGACGCCGCTGAGACGGATTTAAACAGCATGTCACGCTCCTTAATTTAGATCCGCTCACACTTTACAGTGTTTTAATACGGCATCTTGTGCGTTTTACGTCCACTGCGCTTATTCGACGTAGAACTACAGAAACAACGACATACTGTCGGTCTTCTAAGTCTTTTGTGGAAGTATTTAGAGTCCAGATTTCTTCCAACATGTCGGGAAAAGTCTTTTTTTTTGGTTTTCACAGCGGACGAAAATCCAAACGCCGCCCTTGGAGACAAAAACAAAAGCAATGTCGTAAAAGTAGAAGTTCAGGATTCATAAGACATTGGAACAGGTTTTTTCTGGTTTCTAACGATTCCTCCTGTTTATACTGAACAGGAAAAGATCCATCCATCCCTACTTTTAAAGTAGAAGAAATGAAAGGTATCACAAGGTTATAAATATAAAGTGTACTGGGTATTAAGCATAAGTTACATAACACAGAGAGCTCTGGGGTGACGTCCAGTAAGAGGAATGAAATGAAGAGAGCATCGATTCCTCACCGAGAGAACGGACTTCATCAAGTCCTGTTCAGCTCGCAGCCTGCACGTTGAGTAAAACAGTTATTTGAAAAGGTTGTGTGATAAGTATTTGAAGAGTCGAGTGTCCCAAAATATGCGAAAGACTGTCATGCGGAAAAAATGTTTTTTCAGTTTTGAAATGAGAGGGTTCGTGTTTCCCGGTGAGCCGCAAGCAGAGGGAACATCTCTAGAGTATCACGAGCGTCCCGGAGGGGAAACTTCCCCTCTTCCCCCATCGCCTCCGAGCCGCCGAGCCGCTACGGGCCGGAGTTTTGGGGAAGGTTGACGCTCCCGGTGGGAAGGGAGGAGAAGGCAAACGGGTCAACGACACCGTTCAGGGAAACCTTGGAGATCTGCGGGTGGAAGAAGAAGAAAACGCTGTGATTACCCTGAAAATAAGAAACTCTTCCTTTGAGCTCGGCGCTTGAAACATGCAGACCAAACGCCCGCGGGACGAGTCGCTGATGTCATCCCCACACACACACACACACACACACACACACAGACACACACACACACAGCGCATGTACATATAGAAAGTGCTGCAACGATCAGTCTCTTGACTTTGTGCGTAATGTGTTAAATCCCTCACAGCTCGCGGTGCAGGAGAGGCTCATCAAAACCAGAGTGAGAGCCGCCCGAGGCGTTAACAAAGTGTTTTCCAAGACAAATCACAACCATCTGGACAAACAGTCGGGAAGCGATCCGAACCGTTTTCCTTCCCCAAAAACGAGTTTCAAACTTAAGTCTTTATTTTAATTTTTTTTTACCTGAGCTTCACCGCTCCAACAGAAGAACGACGACTGTATTGTTCCACTTTCAGGAGCAAATTCTGGTCGAGCCGCTCCCGAGCTGACGTTGCCCACATCTGTGCGGCCGCCCGCCGCCGGCGCCGCCGCCCACACCATCCCCGGACCGACGTCACCGCCCGGCGTGCCGAGGGGAACGTTTGCGGTTCCTCTGGAGCACGAAGGTCCCGGAAGAGGCCCGCTCTGTCTTTTCTCGTACATGCAGCTGCCGGATGAGCGGGCCGCGTGCGAGGAGTGTGCCGCCGCGTTGAACTGCTGCCACGCCGGCGGGTTCTGCCACGCCGGCGGGTTCTGCCACGCCGGCGGGTTCTGCCACGCCGGCGGGTTCTGATGCTGCGGCCCCGCGAGAGTCTGCTGGGAACCCGTTAGCGTGTATTGCACAGTTTGGTCGGAGCCGGGCCGATAGCCGCCGCCGCTGTAGATGCCGTCGGCCATTTGAACACACGGAAGCCCAGAGTGCTGCGTCCCCGCGGCGTGGCGGCGTTGTGTCGCCATCGTTTGTCCCGCAGGCCACGGCGAAGAAGAGGCGTGCCCCCGCGGAGCGTCACGACACTGCGCGCGCGCCGGCGAGTAACCGGCGGCACCGTCTCCGAACGGAGCCCGCTCCGCCAAGACGGACGTGGCGTCTACGTCCGTCGTTTGCCGCCACTCGTCGTTTAAAGATGCGGCGCCCCCCGGGTGCGAGCCCAGTGCGGTCTCCCTCGTCAGAGCCTCCTCCACGTACGAGAACACGTCGTTGGCCAGGATGTGATCCAGTTCCCTTGACACGTCCTCCCTCTCGTCGCTCAGCCTGGCGATGGTGTTCTCCCAGTCCCTCAGCTCCGTCGCCTCCACGCCGAGGCCCTCCAGCCCGCCGTCCGCGATGTCCCCCAAAATCTGCTCCAAAGAGTCGAGCATGGACTCCGACGTGAGGTCGCCCGTGATGGACCTGGAGCCCCGGGTCTGACCCGGCACACTGAGCAGAGCGTGGCTGTCCAGGAAGGCCCGCTCCAAGGGCGACTGGGCTTGCTCCAGACCCGGGTCCTCGAGTTGGGTGAAGAGCGGGAGCTGGGCACCGGGTTCCTGCGGCCGGGTGTAAACCGAGTGGTCTTGCTGGCGGAGGGATCCCAGGAGGGAGGCGGGGTCCAGGGGCTTCTCCGTCGCGGTGCCCGGAGCGCCGGGGATGGATTCACAAGACACGTCGTACAGGACTCCTTCCCCCGTGGCGAGGTTGAACGGGAGCTGCCGTCTTCTCTGCTGCAAGTGTTCCTCTCCTTCTTCGTTTCTGCAGAAGAAGAAAAAATACAAATGACTGGACTTTTAAATCCTTGAATAAAGGGGGTGAAGAGAATGAAATCGGAGGTTGTATCAACAAAATGAGTGAGGCAGGAAGCCGGCGCTCACGTGAGGGCTTTCTGGCGAGCGATGATGAAGTCGGGTCTCCCTCCCTTGAAGACGATCCGGGCGTTGGCCTGAACCCACAACCAGCGTCCGGCTTTGGTCAGCAGCCGGAAGCATGAAAAGTAGCTGTCGCCGGTCTTGATCACTGCGGGAGCGGCGACGGCAGGACGGGTTAGCGAGAGAGGCAGAAAGCGCACAACGCAGCTGTGTGTGTGTGTGTGTGTGTTGCGGAGTGGTAACTCACTGCGGAGGTGGTTGTCGGCGCAGTACATCATGTCGGCAGCGTGGATGAACTGATAGCCGGAGCCGGTCGTGACCAGCTCCGTCTCTGTGTATCCTAAAACCAGCTTCCCTCTGCAGAGACACACGCAGACGGTTACAGCGGCTGCTTCCCCGGTTCCTCAACACGTCCTTGTCACACGCAGAGGTTCACCAGAGACGACCCACCTGGTGTCGATGCCCACGGGAGCAAAGTCCATCCTGTGTTTCGACTGGAAGATGAGGGTCTTGGTCCGGATCGCCATGACCGAGGGAGGCTGCACAGGGGTGGCGAGGGCGAACAGAGCCAGCTGAGGAGGAGACGCGCCTCCCTGGGAGTGAAGGTACTTCAGACGCCCGTTGAAGTTCAGAGCCTGGAGGTTGGAGGAGGCAGAGATTGCATTACACGCGCGGTAAAACCTCACGCCGATCGGCTCGTAGCTCCGTCGCCGCGAGCTAAACGCTCAACTGAGTCACGACGGTGTGCCGTCCCGGCTCCTAAGATGGCGAAGCGAGCTCCCCGTTGACGTCAGGGCGGCAGGAAGTCTCTACGTCTTCCGCCGCAAACTAAAAACACATATTTTTCCGACTACACTTTAAATAAAGAAAGTGGCACTTTGTAGTTTTGCTTTCTTGAAGAAATACTTTGTTGATTCATCTCAACAATTAGTGGAAAAAATCAAAGCATGTTTCCTTTAAAAAAAAAAATCCTAAAATGTGTCATACAGTCACAACTTTTCCACTGTCCTTGAATGCCTCGTGGGATAAACGCCTTCGCCTCCATCACCAAAAACAACCAAATCCAGGCTTAAATAGTGACATTTCATAACATTTTAAACTGTTCGCAGGCCACACACGGAGCCTGGACTTGATTTGTGAGTTCTTTATGCTTCTAACCACGATTGTGCCGTTTCCACAGACGTTTTATGCGGCGGTGAAACACGAGGTAAAAAAAAGACGCCGCCACAGCTGCTCGTGGTTTCGGCGGGTTTAACGGACGCTTTGACGTCATTACCAGGAACCCGGAGTTGTTGTCCAGGAGGCAGCGAAGGCGGCAGCAGAAGCTTCTGTCCAGGAAGGAGGAGTTCTCCGGAGGGACGTACTGAGGCAGCGAGCTCACCGAGCCGCTCGCGGTCTTGCCGCTCGACGGGCCATCTGCAGAGAAGGAACATCTCAAACCGGTGTGCGTCCCTGTGCCGCGTCTGACCACGTCGGCATCGGATTACATGTCCACGCAGGAGGAATAAAGCGCCTGTCTGTGTCCGAATTAGCGTTTACAAAAGACAAAGACGTCAGGATCGATTCATCTGATTGTTTACGTGCTTAATGATCGTTAAAATGTCAGGAAATAGTGCGCAACAGAAGAGGAAATCATAACATTTCTAATTCTGAAGGTATTCAGTTTGCCGTCACATAATATCCTAAAAAGAAATATCTGCGTCACAGCTTTAATGTCACGTTTTATAATTTTATGGGTTTTAGTATTATGGCATATTATTAAATCTGTTTTTTTTAGTGTCTTATCTGACTTTATGCAATTATTATTTTATTTTGCTCAAATTATCTTTCTGAAAATAAATTTGGTGCATTATTTTTTTTTTTTAAAAAGGTGCTATTCAAATAAAACGTTATTACTGATTGAGACAAAGAAAAACGAAAGCAAATCCTCTGAAGTGACAAACTGGAAGTCGGGAATATGTTCAATGGAAATAGTAAATTCCTGTTCTCATGTCATCCTCTTGATTGGTAAGAACCTGTGTTGTGTGTATTTGACGGGTAGATAGTGACGAGTTGAAGTCGTACCTTGTGCTCTCACGTCTGAGCGCGAGTCGCCGGGTTTGAGGGCGAAGTGGAGCTGACATCTGAACATCTCTCTGTCCTCCGTGTGAACGAGTTCATGCACATTCTGGTGGACCACATCGGACTGGAGAAGGGAGGGAAGGAGTTAACATTACTACAAGTACCTCAAGAACAATTACAGGTACTTTTATACATCTACTGCTTGCAATAGAGTATTTTTTTACACCATAGTATTGCTACTGTTACTTAAAGTTGCTGCGAGCGTCTTTCTCGTTGTGTTGATTCTGGCGCCCTCTGTGGACTAAAGTGGTAGTGCCTCTGAGCACCAGAGTCCCTTGAGAAGACCACTAATGATCACAAATAGTACGTCCGTCATCACTGGTACACAGACAGATGTTAACACTGTGTTTCACCTGATGGAAGCCCAGGAAGTCCTGGATGGTCGGGGAC
This sequence comes from Clinocottus analis, assembly GCF_023055335.1. Taxonomy (NCBI): domain Eukaryota; kingdom Metazoa; phylum Chordata; class Actinopteri; order Perciformes; family Cottidae; genus Clinocottus; species Clinocottus analis. The sequence continues at coordinate 16,555,828 of NW_027175854.1, read as the reverse complement.
GCGTAGAAGATGGTCCCATCGGTCGTGACGACCAACACGAACCCATTTAAAGCCTGCAGACGCAACAGAAACACAAGGTGACATCGGCGCTGACGGACGCACGGCTGCTCTGACGCACGCTGGCGATGTTTAAGTTCTGTACCTGGAGAAGGAGATCCCCCTCGGAGAAACTGACTCCATCCAGAGACACCGACGGTCCATTTCTGCCGTTTGCAGACACAAGAGGAGCCGACCTCACGTGCTTCTGGAGCGCTGCTGCAGTGCAGAAGAGGAAAGTGGCGAAATATGTGATTCATGCAACCAAACTATCGACGAAGAGGATAAAAACATGACGCAAGCCTTAAGATAGTTCACTGAAAATACTATAGCATACCATACTAAGTATTAATTATTAGTATTTTAATAGTTTCAGGTTGATGCGTTAACCTTTTGGAAACCTCCCGCTCCCATTTTAAGTCCCAGCATGCCCCATTCGGACAATCTTTTGGCATAAAATACAAAAACGTTTCATTTTTCAAGTGAACAACACAGTTTTTTTGACTGAAACTCCTTCCTAAAAGGTCAAGACTTTGTTTTATTGTGATTGTTGTTGCAGATTCAGATTCTTTAGGTCCTAATCTTTCCAAAAAGGTGTCTTATTGCCCGCTCCAGGAGGCATTTTTGGGGAATCTGGCTCATATCATGCTGGATGTTTACACTTACGATCAAAAAATCTTTAAAAAGTGTTTTTTTTTGCAGATATACATTTTTTTCCCAAGACTTTGCTGAACAAATTCATACAATAAACACAAGTATTTGAATTAATTTGGGGTTCCTTCGACGACTCAAACAGGGAAAAGAGGTCTAGAGACAAATTTGGTTCCACAGTTTTCAACGGTTTAAAGGAAGCAGAAATGCAGCAATATTGCTTATATATATATATATATATATATATATATATATATATATATATATATATATATATATATATATATATATATATAAGCAATATTGCTGCTTTGTAAAAGCCTTGCCCAGTCCATGACTCAGCAGATTTATCTTGCAGAAAGAGCCGTTAACGACGTCATCGTGAACAACCATCTCTACAGAAACTCCCCGCGGTGCCGACTTCCTGTGCAGCGCAGATTTTGGACTCTGTTACTACGGCGACAGGGGTTCACCATGGCGATGGCATCACCTGGGACTCATTCGAGGGAACAACAGATGAGTTTGTGCTTAACCTTCCTGGACACATACACACACACACACACACACACACACACACAGTAGTTCACTGACTACTTTAGCACATTCAGTTCACTTCAGTACAGAGTTTATCTTGAAGTCGTTTCTCTTTTATATTTTTTTATATATTTCCTTTGAGTTTCCGGCGCTCCACTCCTTCTTTACTTCTATACTGGATGGATTTTTTGCAAAACACAAAATATGTGTTTACAAAAACAAACAAAACTCTTCGTATCCAGAACGACATCTCGCTCCATGGTGGCGGTTCGAGGATAAATAAACAAACACAGAGAGGAAGCTTTTCAAGAGCCTCGTCCAGAGCCCTCATGCCGTGCCACCGAGCAGCAGAGACCCCCACCCCTCCACCCCCCACCCTCCATCTCTCCACCCCTCCACTGCTCCACCCCTCCATCAACAGCAGCGATCAGAGATAGGGGAGGGAGAGAGAGACAGAGAGAAGAAGAGAGAGCCAGAGAGAGAGACAGACAGAGAGAGGGAGAGAGAGAGAGAGAGACAGAGAGAAGAAGAGAGAGCCAGAGAGAGAGACAGACAGAGAGAGGGAGAGAGAGAGAGAGACAGAGAGAAGAAGAGAGAGCCAGAGAGAGAGACAGACAGAGAGAGGGAGAGAGAGCGAGAGAGAGACCGAAAGAAAGAGGGAGAGAGAGACAAAGAGAGGGGGAGAGAGCCAGAGAGAGAGACAGACAGAGAGAGGGAGAGAGAGACCGAAAGAAAGAGGGAGAGAGAGACAGAGAGAGGGGAGAGACAGAGAGCGAGGTAGAGAGAGACGGAGAGACAGACAGACAGACAGAGAGACAGAGAGAGAGAGAGAGAGAGAGAGAGAGAGAGAGAGAGAGAGAGAGAGAGAGAGAGCCCGCTGGACTCTGCTGCTCATTTGGATCTGTGGTCACGATGGCGTCGGTTACTGTGTCATTTCTTTTTTTTTTTTTCAAGTGTATATTTAGCTGGAAATTTCGGCACCAGCTGGTTGAAGCGTCGTGGTTTGCTTTGAGAATAAAAACGTGCAAAACGTGCACACGGACATGTGAAGCGTAACTACACGAAAAGGTCGTTTCAGGTGATCGGACATGACGTCATCGAGCGGCAGCCTCAGAGCCATTTTTTTTACAGATGTATATCTGTAAAAAAAAAAATCTCTTGGGAAAAAAAGGATAAATAAAGTGCTATTTATTAGGAACAACAGCAAAGCTCACAGTAGTTTGATCACCAGACTTGTGCTTTTTGTAAACAGCATCTTTTGGTGAACAATAACTAGAACAAAAGACACTGGAATTAAGACAGCAATGTAAAAGCATGCGATGAGGCTCAAGTTCAGCCGGGAAACTCAAACGATGTACCAGGACTGTGCCGGCAACCAACTGCCACCCGTGACTGTGTGTGTGTGTGTGTTTCTGTGTGTGTGTGTGTGTGTGTGTGTGATCAGCATCAGAATGAGGACCTCATGTTCCCGTCTCCTGTCGCTTTGCATGACCCGCTTCTCTCCTGCTTCCCCTCACCAGCTGTTTGTGATTCACGGTGTCGGGTTTCCCCTCTCCCGACACCCAAAACACTCGCTCGGCGCTCAAGCCACTAAAAATGTCCGGCGCCGCGCGTTTCATCACCTAAAAACATTTGATTTGATTCCACGTACACGTACACACACACACACACACGCCGCCTCACCGCTCTCAGCCAACACCCGGGGAGGAGGAAGTATTCACACCACTTCTTATACACAAAATAAAAACGTTTATATATTCTGTATTTATTGTTGTTTTTGTTCTTCCTCAGTCTTTCCTTCCTTCGGGGATTATCTAACGTGATCTACTGTGATATTATATTATTTCATCTCGTCGTTAGATGTGCTTTATGACCACGGAAGTGTGAGGTCGGAGGTCACTGACCGTTGAAGTAGCTCTTGACCTTCAGGTATCCCACGCTGAGCCGCAGCACAGACAGCTTGTCCAGGCGACCTCTGACCTCCTCGGAGAACGGCAGCATGCCGGTGAGGCGCTCCAGCTCTCCGTTCAGACGGTCGCGGTGGCGTTTGGACGGGTTGGTCTTCACTGGCGGAGGCTTGGCACTGAAAACGACACACACACACACACACACACACACACACACATACAAGAGACAAAGGCGGTTTGTTGAGAGACGTTCGCTTGCTTGCTAAAACTTGTTTGCTCCGCTCGACAATCTACGACACACAGTTGGAATTTGAAGAGGAAGTTTTTGACGCGAGGTCGACTTTGCTCATCCTCTCATCCTCTCATCCTCTCATCCCCTCATCGTCACGCGACTCTTCCTGTTTAGGAAGATAATACGCCCGCTGAGAAAAACGCCAGTGTTATGAACCGTTATGAACCCGAATAAACCGTTGACCACATCAAGCGGTGATTCAGCTTCCTGGGCTTTAGGGAGGCTGGAAGTGTGGCTCATCTTTTTGTTATTACAAGACTGGAAAGCCCTCCGTGAGAGGAACATGTTATTGGTTTTACTCGTAAGAACATTCGCCCATCATTGTTCATCACTGAAATGACGTCCACAAATAAATCAGGAAGCAGTGGTGGAAAGTATCTGCGTACATTTGCTCAAGTACTGAACTGAGGTACTTGTACCTTCATTCGTTCATCTGACAGCTTTTGGTACTTCATGAATTAATGCAAAACATGTGAAAGTGTGCGAGCGCGACTGAAAGAAATGAATTCCTCAATTGAGCGACAATGAAATGGAAACTATCTCGATGATCAATTCATGATTTCCGCTTCAACAATGTGAAAATTTGCTGCATTTAAGTGATTATAATATATGTGTATAATAATGTATAATGCTTTAAAAAGGTACTCAAGAGAGTTAAGTGTTTAAAAAAAGAGAAAGAAGCAAATATTTGATGGTTCCAGCTTCTCAAATGTAAGAATCTTTATGTTTTCTTGCGTCATAGAGTAACGTTTACAAAATATTTGGGGTTTTGGGATCTTTCCCTTTGACAAAACAAGACATATTGAGCACCTTTGACTGTTTTTACAACAAGGGATGGATTTACACACAAACTATTACAATTATACGGGGTAGATCAAATCAAGCATTCTGATTGGTTGAGAGTGACTCACGGGGTGTACTGTATTGAGCCATAAAGTACTGTTTACCTGTTTACATTTACCAGTGTTCCCCATCAGTGCCGTGTCGGGCCTGAAAACACCCTTGAACTGTACATTATTGACGATACAGTACTGCCTCATGTACCTTATTGCTTAAATAAAAACGTATTAAAGAAAGTATAAGTTCATGGAACTAAACAGAATGCATCACTGAATCGTTTAAGTTGATTTATTGCGATTCGTCAACACTCATCCTCACGAGCTGCAGCCGTCAGAGAACCACCAAAGTCAGCGGGTTTCATCCTCTCGGGCTCACGAATGTCTGCACGAAAGTAGCTGAGTTACTTAAACGTAGACCGACGTTGACTTCATGGGTACAGCTGTGAAGACAACGCGGCTGAACAACGCGCGACCAAATAACACAGAGTTGCATCACGACGCTGAGAAGGCGCGTTATTATTACCGCAAATTACCAAAATGTAATTCCTCTGCGACGTGTCGGGACCTGCAGAAGCCTCGCCGACTGAACACAGAGATCTGAGGAAAGATGCAGGGAAGAGGAGAGACAACATCGAAGGAAGGAATGAGGAGATAAAACACGGCGAGAGAGAGAGAGAGACAGAGAGAAAGACAGAGAGAGAGAGACTGAGAGAGAGAGGACACATCTGAATTTAGAGTGGAAATTAAAAATAATAACGGTGCAACTTAAGAAATGTAATATCTGGAAAAGCATCCCTTAGTTTCTGATGCTGACAATGACAGGTAGAGTCTGTATTTGGGAAACAGCATACATAAGTAAGAGTTATAAGAGTACATAAGTAAAGTCGGTGTAGCCATGACACATTATAATAATAATTGATGAATCGTAATTAAATTCTCTTTTTAACCAAAGTTAGCATGTTTGTATGCAGGATTTTAAACACCTAAAAAGAGGCAAAAGGCTCCTCCTCCCATTGACAGTGACGAGTAGACATCTCTGTTTTTATTCTGGTCACAAACGGACGTCGAACAGGGTTAGTAAAAAGTGAAAATGTCCATAAAATCACCGTTTCTGTCAATGGAGTCCAGTAGCTTTGAAGAGCGCATATAAATATAGTTTCTTTAAGTGTATTAAAGTACAAATTAAACCAAACCAGAGTTTGTTATTAATGGAAGAGTGGAAAGACTAATAAAAAATTAATTTTGGTGAGTTTTTTTATTGTTTCTGTTCCGTTTGAATTAAGTGTGTTTTACTATGATCAGATAAAATGACTGTTTCCATCAATGGAGTCCCGTGGCTTTGAGCAGAGCGTACAACAGCGGTTTCTTTTCACAAATAACTCTGTGAATCAGGGGTTTTATTTCGCTCCAAACCAGAGTTGGTGATTTATGGAACAGTGGAAAGACTAAAAACCAAGCAACGACATTTAAGTTCTGCAAAGATTTAGATCATCCTCCATCTTTTTTTATCTCCTCTGAAATGTTCGCTGTCGACTCAAATCATCAAATCAAGTTATGAAAGGGCTAAAAAAAAACATTCAAAAGGATCCTACAAACAGGCCGCAGTGATGTTTAGACGATATAGACGTAGAGATTGCATTCATCAAACTAAAGGAAAGGCTTGTCCGGCAGCTCTGGAGTGGAGGCAAAGCGCTCTGTGATCATCGCGAGTGACAAAGAGTTTGACTCGGGTCGGGTTACTCGGGCAGCTCGTGTGTCTTGCAAGGTGGTCGGTTCTCAACGGGGTATCGGGCGCACGGCGTGAAGAAGACTTAAACACAGATGAATCTACGGAGACTAACTGGTCAAGACGTGAAGCTGCTTTTTAATAGTGTCGTTAAATTCTCAGTTGTTTTTAGAGTTGCGGGTGAGACTTCTGGATGTCTCTGACTGTCGCAGTAGAAGTCAGACATCCAAAATTCAAAACTTCAAGTATTAAAAGTAAAATGTGACCGTTCATCTATGACATCATTTGATTATCATGACTCATGTATTACTGTAAACATATGATTTTACTGTTGTAGTTGGTGGAGCTCATTTTGAACTATAAAGTCATATTTATTTTCATTATGGATTAATCTGCTGATTATTTTCTCCAAATCCAAAGTGACACCTTTAACATTATCACTACTACATTCACATTATCACTAATATATTACAATTATTTTTAGAAAAAATGACATTTTGTGAAGCTGGAAGAATTAAATGTTTCTATGATTTTTTTTAAATGGCAAAATAGTCATTTATAAGTACTTTATTTAAGTTAACATGTTCTACATGTTCAACATCACTGCATGCAATAACAAATATTAATCAACTGATAAATTAAGATATATTAGTACAGGTCTAGTATATAAATGAATGACAATTAGCTCCACCTTTATCAGCTGCATGATGATGATGCAAATGATGAACATAAAGCATCAATTTAATACACCGTGTATACATATTATCCTAAAATGGGCCATGCTGCAAAATGAGTACTCTTTAAAAGTATTTAATGGCTGATACTTTTGTACTTTTTTTTGTACTAACGCTTTCAACGCATGACTCTTGCTTGTAACAGAGTATTTCTACACGGTGGTATCGCTCCTCAGAATACTTCTGCCACCATCACCTGGTTGTCTACCCGTGACGTCATTGCCTAGCGTGACCTTCCACTGCAGGTGAGCTGCCCACCTGTCCGAGAAATCACTCATCACTGATAGAAAAAAACTACAAACAACGACCTGAATTGTGCAATGGTTGGAAAAATCTCGCGAATGTAAGGATTGGCAGTAATATTACTACTACTACTACTACTACTAATCCTAATAATAACACAGTATTAATGGAGGTGTGACGAGGGAGTGATCCATTCAGCAGTGACCCGCATTAACCCCACAAACGGTGCACAGAGTTCCTGTCTGTTTTTCAGCCTGCGGTGACACACAAAAAAACAACAAAGTTGTGTTTTGTAACATTAAAACTGACCTTTTCTGGACGGGCTTCTTCCTGCTCTTCCCCGCGTACACTGCGTTGTTTCCCGGCATGGTGGCGCCCACGTTTCCCCTCTAACTATCTAACTAACTAACTATCTAACTAACTAACTAACTAACTATCTCTTGAACTTTCCTTTGAATGTGCAAAAACAAAATGAAAACAAAAAGTTTGTTTACTTAAATCTCCAGACACTCGCCTGTATGTTCCCGTCCTACCAGGGTCCATTAAAAAAACTGTCTATTTAACTGAAACTGGGCTCAGGAGGACACAGAAGACGAAAGAAAAAAAAGAAAAAAAAACTAAATCCATGAAGTCTGGCAACATTTTGTAGCGACCATGTCGACCAGAAGCTCCCTTAAAAAGTAACTTCTAAAAGGAAGTAGAGCGACTGGTGCGCATGCGCCGGCTTCAGCCAATCAAATCCACCGTAACATCACAACAGCTCTGTCTCTCCCTTTATGATTGGTGTAAAGCTTCTCCTTTGTCCTCGACTGTAAAATACATAAACTGTACATGAACAAGTACATGTAAAAGTACTTCGCCTAAGTTTTTCGGGGAGGGGGGGGGGGGTTAAAGGTTATTTCCTGCTTATTAGTATGTACAGTTGAGCATGAAGCCACTCCACTTTCCGTTGTTCTTCTCACACACTTCTGATAAATGTTGTGTAACAAAAACTCCATCAAGTGGCGGTTCAAGTGATTACAGGTTTATAAAAGAATAAAAAAGTATTGGTGGAAGTACTACAACTCAAATCAGTCCATTGAAATTGAACAAAGTAAAATAAAACATAAACAAAAAGAATTAAAGTAAGTATCATTGCTCATTTTCTAGCTGCTAATTCAGTGAAGTAAAAGAGCTGGATTATGCAGCATTTTAATCACCAAATACAGGATTAAAAAAAAAAGAAATTGACAGTACCCAACAGTTCATCTACGATATTCAAAAGAAGGAAAATCACATTCATTGCATCATCATTATCATCTTTTTTTTTTTTTACAATACAGAAAAAGAACATAAATCTTGACTTTGTTAAAATCTAAAGTCTTCAACATAAACAGTTTAAGGTCAGGGAGTAGAAGACATTCATGTTTTCAGCTCACAGTATTTGGAGAAATAGATTGCCTGGATTATTCGATTAGTAGGACGATGTGATTGACCCGCCCAAAAAAAACTCAAAACACCAGAGACTTTGGTTTTTCCCAGGGGAACTCCTCTCTGCCAAAGTGACCGTAGCAGGCGGTGGCCTGGTAGATCGGCTTCTTCAAACCCAGCTCTCTATCAAAGAGAAGAACAAAAGTCAACCGAATGCACCTTTATTTAAGAAAAACAAGAAGAAAAAAAACACAAAAAACAATTTCTTTCCAGTCGTGAGAAGTGAAACGCGTACTTCACGATGACCCCGGGCCTCAGGTCGAAGTTCTTCTGCACGATTTGCAGCAGCTCGTCTTCGTCCCTGTTCGATGAGCCGTAGTGAAACACGGAGATGGAGAGCGGCTGGCTCACACCGATGGCGTAAGAGATCTAAAACAAGAATACCATTCAGTTGATATCGATGAGCTATCAGAAGATCGTCTGACTTCATCTTACACACAGTTTGAGATTAATAACCTGTGAATAATGTCTCATCAAAAAGGAATAACTGTTATGACCATCAGAGACAAGACTGTTTATCTCTATATAGTTATTCAAAATGCTCGTCTCTAGTTTCGATGGAAGGAATCAAGGCTTTTATTGTGAAACGTTTGCAGGAAAACGATTCAACAAGCAGCGCTTCAGATGCGGCGCGCCATCTTGTGGCACTTGTACATTACTACAATGTACAGTTTGGGACATTAACACACAGAGCAGCAGGACAATAACACTTTAGAGGTCTGATCCAGAACATAAATGTGTCGTTGTATTTATTAAATCAAAGCTTTCACTTTCCCAAAGGAGGTGGAATTCATGAATCAGTTTTTGTAATTCAAATAATTTGTGTCCAGCTTAGTTTGCGGCGAACAGCGACCCTGAGGCTTCATCACTCCTCACCTGAACGAGGACTCTCCTGCACAGTCCGGCTTTGACCAAAGACTTGGCGACCCAGCGTGCCGCGTAAGCTCCGGACCGATCCACTTTGGAGTAGTCTTTTCCGGAGAAAGCCCCTCCTCCGTGACCCCCCCATCCTCCGTATGTGTCTACGATGATTTTACGGCCCGTGAGTCCAGCGTCGCTCTAGCAGCACAATAAAAAAAAAAACGTCAACTCCTGCTAGCACACACACAGATTCACGGATGCATTTGTATTACATTTCCCCTCCGTGCTTCCGCCCTCGCTCACCTGTGGGCCGCCCTTGAGGAATTTCCCACTCGGCAGTAGATGGTAGATGGTCTTGTCGTCCAAGTACCTGGTGGGAATGATCACCTTCACCACCTTCTCCATCAGATTGAGTCTGATCTCCTCCAGGGTGATGTCCGGGATGTGCTGCACCGAGATGACCACGGTGTGAACTCGCAGAGGCTCCATGGCTCCCGAGTTGTCCTTGTATTCTACTGTGACCTGCGGGGAAAAGGAAACGGTCGTTTAGTTCTGTGAGTGGAAGGAGACGGGTTGTAAGAGAGTGAGTCTTCTGTTTCTCGCAGATCGCTGTTTTAACGCTTTTGCTCGCCTTTGTACGCTGTGGTGAAAGTCTTTAGAGCGTGTTTGTCCTTTTCTGCAAATCAACATAAGAAAACACAGCAACTGGATCTGAGAATGACTGACAGCCAGCCGCTTTGCGTGTTAAGTCTCCCCTGCTCAGCCACTCTGTGACTTATTTTAAGTTTCAGATGGTCACCTGTAACTCCTTCTGCCCGTGTGGTCTCTGTTGCAACAGAAAGATAAGATAAGATAATACTTTATTAGACCCTCGGTGGGGAAATTACAGGATTACAGCAGCACTGCTCACGAGTAATGAGATCAAAATAATCAAGTAATATAAATAAACTGTAGAACGGTAATAAACAGATTAAAGATTTCTAAAAAATATATTAAATTTACAGCATTGAATTCAGGTGAAGACGACGCCTATATTAAGTCACACTATGATGCAAAGTTTTGTACATTAGCAGCAATGTAGTACAAAACCATAATAATCTTTTCTCCTGTGTTTTCATTTTTTTACGCCGCCCCAGACATCGAAGACGTATCGAAGTCAAACCGTTCGATGGTCGGTGCCTTTGAAGACGGCTCACTTGTGATTTGGAGTCCGGTCGTATCCAAGGACACTCGCCGCTGAGCGAGAGCTCTCGGATCCTGAGGTTGAGCTTGTGAGCCAGAAGGATGGTGAGGGGCATGCACTCCTCGGTTTCATCGGTGGCGTAGCCAAACATCAAACCCTGAAAAGGACACAAATGGAGAGCAAAAGATCGCTCAAAACAGGAGACGTTCCCATCGCCCTCAGCTGTGCTTTGGGGTTTAGTACTTATTAGCAAATGATAACTAAGATTGTTCTGCCTTATATAGCTGCTAGCATGGCTGTAGACTCTTGTGAACACATTGTTGTTGAAGGAAATGTACGTTAAGCTTCTGAGACATTTATATTAAAATAAAAAAAATCACAACAATGTGATTGTAATGGAAATGTACTGCAGCTGAAAACATGGTAGTTTGGATGAAGTTGAGGTTTAAAGGTGAAATACTGAACCTGGTCTCCTGCCCCGATGTCCTCCTGATCCCGACCTTCAAACACACAGTCCGATATCTCCTCACACTGCGGCTCCAGCGCCACCAGCACATTGCAGGTCTTATAGTCGAAACCTGAAAAGTCACAGTTTGGACTCAGTCACCTTAATCCCCGAGAAAATGAGTTATTAAATATAAATCATCCCACCTTTTGAAGAGTCGTCGTAGCCGATCTTCTTGACGGTATCTCGGACCACTGCCTGGAGATCCACGATGGCCTTAGACGTCACTTCTCCAACCAGTAAGATCATGCCCGTCTTCGCCACGCATTCTGTAATGAAACATCCGGTTTTTACGCGACAAGACTCCGACTTAGGCTTTTAAAAAAAATACTTTTGTTTGAGTGCATTAAATGAACATAACTTTCTGAAACATTGAATTCTTGTGTACTTTTTTGTAGGCTTGTGGCGGCCCGTAGGGCAACGTATACGATATTTCTATAACACTCATGTTGCTTTCCAGTCGCGAGTGTGTTGGATGTGTCTTTCACTCGAACGTCTCATAGATACAAATACATTCTCATTGTAATCTATACAAACGCCTCAGCTCCGTCTCACGAGGGTAACCGCTAGTTGAAGCTTTTATTGGGCTTCAAATCTACGGAGCAAACAGTTAAAGCTGTTAATGTGTCACCTCATTATTAAAAAAAAAAATCTTTCCCCCTAAATGCCGCACACCGTTCCTTTAAGAGTAGTGATAGAGCAGCCAGCTCTCAATCAATAACCACATCAAAGAGGTAATATAAATGAGCGCCTAAAAAATATTGCGCAGTTTGGTGCATGCAAGATTATAGCCGCAGATAGACACAAACGTCTCAATATTACAGAAACAATACGAAGGTTGTGGTTTATTGTGAAAGTGTAACCAGTGAGTGACCTTCAGATAGATTGGCTTTCCCTCTGTATGTGCACACTTTTAATAACAATGTGTCTTTTGCTGAATCAGAAACATGTCCTCGTGACTGTTGCATTCGTACTCACCACAGGCCACTTTGGAGTCAGGGTCTTGACTCAGATACGCATCGAGCACAGCATCACTGATCTGATCACACATTTTATCTGTGAACACAAATCATACATGTAAATAAATAAGTGACTGCTCATAATGTTAATACTCTTCAGAACTTGCTGAATGTGATTTAATGATTCACATTTAATGATTTATCTTTCGTGGTGTTGGGGGCGCCGTAGTTTAACAAATCCTAAAGAAAATAACTTTCTACAGTTAAAAAGGTAATGAAGTATTTGTTTTTACCATGTAAAGTGCTTTGAGTACCTTCTAAAGCGCTATACAACTGCAATGCATTATTATTTAATATTATTATTACGAGAAGTAAAAGTGCTGAATTCAAAATGAAGAAGTATGCAACCTTAAAATGTATAACATACAATGCATTACCAGTGGGCCAGTACTCAAATACAACTTTATACTCAAGTAAAAGTAGCAATACTATTGTGTAGAAATATTTATTTAAGTATAAGCGTAATGATACACTAAAAGTAAAAGTACTCATAATGCAGAATAAAATGCATTGTACATTATTGTTGCTCATCATTTGTTGCAGCTGTTGAATGTGGAGTTTATTACAAATACTTCATATACTGCTTGGTAGTTTAATCTTTAATAATACATCATCATATTGTAGTTGTTATTACTACAGCAGTTAAATAAATGTAGTGAAGCAAAATAGATGGTATTTGCCTCTGAGATGTAATGGAATATAAGTATAAAGTACCTCAACATGGTACTTAGACATGTCCAGACTGCAACAGTACTACCACGTGCCACAGCACAGTATTTATACACACAGTAAAACATGAAAGCATTACCGGAGTGTCCTTCTCCGACGGACTCGGACGTGAACAGGAAAGTCTTCCCGCTCCGATGCGCTCCGCTCGGGTTCATCTTGAGTTTTTGGGGTCGGTGCAGAAAACACGAATGTGACAGAATGAACCGGTGCCCGTTGAGAACGGCAGTAAAGCCGATTTACAACAGGCGGAGTAAACGGACAAGTATGAGCGATAACTGATGTAACAATTTCTCCGGTTGTCGTAGACGGTAATAAAAGTAAAATATGAATAGGCTAGTTAATAAACTCCGTTAAGTACTCATCGCCCTCGCAGTGTTGTTTTTTTTTAAACAGCTGAGAGAGTTAAAGGGGATGTTTACAAGCGAAGGTCCTTCAGGCATCAGCACGGACAGCCTCAAAATGGCGGAAATGATGCCCCACGTAAACAAAATATTATTCAATTCAATTATTATTAATATATATTATATATGTAGGTATATAATACATATATATATATGTATATATAAAACATTAAAAAAATAAATTTAAAAATACAATACAAAATAATTATAAAAAATAGTATATATATATATATATATATATATATATATATATATATATATATATATATATATATATATATATATATATATATATATATACAATAACTCACCTCATTCTTCATTCACCTTAGATGTGATAACATATTATATAGTTTGTCAGTGGTGTAAGAATAACGCAGCTATTTTACTGACTTAAAAGTAGTATTGTGTAGAAAAACACTAAAACACCAGTTGCATTCAAATTGTTACTTAAGTAAAAGTGCAAACTTTTTACCATTAAAATATGTATTATTTCTTATTTCAGAGAGTAATATTGTATTTCACAGTTGTATAAGAGACAACAAAGTTGCATATTCCACTTTCATACTCACACACTTTACAGTCTTTAGAATCGGTCTTAAAGGTAGTGAATTTATTTATTTTATATTTCTATTGACCTTTGAGCAAACAGATAACTTCACTGTGTCTTTATTAGCCAACCATTGACCAAAGTGCAGCACACTCCCAATGTTCAGTTTGTTTGACTTATGGCCAGATCCTCTTTATCAAGGAAGTACACAGTAATAACAAAGTACTATCAAAACATTTCTATATCTGTTTGAATATGGATTTAGTAATGTACTGTATTTGTCCAGTCGGGGATATTCCTTCTTTTATTCGTATGTATAGTTAAGATAAATGAATGAGATAATCTATTGACTTCTAAGTACATTTACTCAAGTACTGAACACATCTGAGGTATTTAAACTTAAGTGTTTTCATTTTATGCTAATTTATACTTCTACACCACTACATCTCAGAGGCAAATGTACTTTTAAATTAATGAATCAATAATTATAATTAAATAATAATACATTATTGTATTACTTTACTGTAATACTATATATTCCATGTTTATTCTTATTGTATTGTGTGTGGTGACCGAATAAAGATACTAATTATATTCAAATAAACTTGCTTTGCCTACATAACTAATCCAGTAACATGTTTAAAGAGTGGAGGCGCTGTTACGTAGTGATCTTTTCTGAACTGAGTGCTGAACTCACGCTTCAACACAGTTCATTTGCATTCATAAACTGTCGCTGGTTGCTGAAATAACAAGCTGCACAACACAGGATGAGGAAGTGAAGCAACAGAGGGACATCACCCATTTATTGCCTTGCAAATATCTCTGTGCTGAAGACAGGGCCCTTTGCCCAGGGATATCAACTCAACACATCCTGTTGCTCTGACAGCTGATGGTACGTAAACACACAGAACTGAAATGTGTTCTTTTTGTTGTTTTAAAGCCTAAAATCCTAGATGTGTGTGGTAGCAGAGTTCACGAGAAGCAGGAAGTGAAAGTGCTGATCCTACGAGATCTTCGAGGCGACGGCGACTGGCGCTCCTGTTGAAGCCAATGAGACTTGGAGCGAGGCGGTTAATGTGTAACAGAGGAGAGGTGCAACCTTCAGCAGACATTTGTTCAGCTCTGACTGTGTGACTTACGCAGTCACAAGGAGCCCAGAGCTCTGCGTCCGTTTATTATCGCACTTGCATGGCTGGATAACTTTTGGGGAAACTTTGTATTTCTTTTGTATGAGTTCTGAGAAACACCGCTGCGATGGTATGTGATGTACTTTTTAAAACACTGAAGTTGACTTAAGCGAAATATTGTTTGTGTATTTATCTTTCAAAGATGTTTTTTCTTCTCGCTATTATCCAAAAGTCATTCTACATCGATCGGTCGGTCCACGTTGCACTTTGTGTTCGCCGGGTTTGTAAACACGGTGCTTGAGGCTTTCAGGTGACAATCACACAGGCCTCAGGTAAAAACACCTGATAGCGCTCTCTCCCTGTTTACTCAGTTACAGGAAGTGAGGTTTGGTCATTTTACAAAACAGTGGCCCTGAAAGGTGTTGCTCTGTTGACATCCAGTGTGGTTTGCTCGTCGCAAACTTTGTGGAGATTCTGACTAAACATGAAACTTTTCCTCAGGCCGACACACGCTCTCAGCCACCGGCCTCCGGCTCGGCGGCTAAACTGGACCAGGTGCAGGGTCAGGTGAACGAGGTCAAAGTCATCCTGAAAGACAACATCAGCAAAGTGCTGGAGAGGGGCGACAGACTCGATGATCTGATCGGAAAGACCGATGACCTGCAGGCGTCTGTAAGTATCTAATCGTGACAAGCTCTCTCTACGATGACGTCTGCAGATTTATTACGTCTGCGGATTTATTATATATGATTCACTAAAACAACAAGGCTGTTAGAAAATGTGTTTTACGTGAGAGAACAGTACCTAATTTCATTCACTAAAGTACACTTTTAAGATACTTTTTACTGCTAGATTTGAAAAAGAAGATATTGTACAGTTCACTTGCAATGCGAGTAGTTACTTTTCAGATTAGAATATAACACACTTTTTTTTGCATTGTGGATACAAAATACATCTAAAAGGCACTCTAAACTTCCCAAATGGTTTCATTTTAATCAAGTTTTATTTACTTTTGTTACTGAAGATCCACTTCTGATTGCTCAATTCAGTTTCTGAGGACTATCATCCCTAATGAATGACACAGAACAGTATACATATTCTGCTTCCTCTCACCCGTCACTGTCATTATGGGTCACCTGGTGTGTTGTGATTGACTAAACTTATCATAGAAATTATGCAATTTTATTGGACTGTTTTTTTTCATCTCATAAATTACTGAGCACATTAAGCTAAAGACCATTAGCTAAATGTGAGAGCCGAACTCAGTGCTAGAGTAATAGCTCGTTTAAGATGCATGTTTGATTCTTTTTGACTTTCAAAGCGAAATTCTTCAGACTCCCTCTGGGGAACCGAGAAGCTTTAAACAACTTGTTTTTTTAAACATTATGCTTGGGAACTCCTCAAGACCTAGCAACAGACTTTGATGTGTACAAAAGGATCCTGTACTTCCTTCATTGCTGATGTTTTATTTGATTTCCTTTGTTTCTTTTCAGGCTGACTCGTTCCAAAGAACGTCCACGCGAGTCGCCAGGAAATACTGGTGGAAAAACATTAAAATGATGATTATAATCGGCGTGATTGTGCTGATCATCATCATCCTCATCATTCTCTTCGCCACAAAAGTTATATGATCATCAAAAAAACAACAACTCTCAGCTCAGGACTGAAAGCCATGAAGACGGTGGATACAGCTCACCTCTTTTATTGAGCATCGAGAAGCACTCGCAAGAGTCTCTGATCATTTCAGCTCAAACAAACAGATATTTCAAGAGCAAAATATTCATGTAAATTCAAAGGGTGCATGATTTTGTAACAACGGCAAGCTTATTGATTGGGCTGCAATGAAGATTATGATGAGAAGAGAAATTGTTAGAAAGTTGGCTGAAAGGCTTCCTTGAACACTCCACTCACATGTGACGTCATATTGATATTTCACAAAGGATCACAAATCCAAATGTTTATTTTTATTTTCTTGCATTTCTGTCCAATTACCTGTGTGTGAATGTGTATATACTGACACACACACACTGTATGTTCTGACTGTAATTATGTGTATTATATGACTGATGACGATGGTAAAGAGGATAAATTGTAACAATGCTTTTGTATGCATTCTTTGCTAGCACTAAATATATATATGTGTGTGTGATCTGTTCCAACCGGTCTAACATTTCAGTTGTGTAGTAAAATGAAGCAAATTCACAAATAGCATCTGGGGAAGATTAAATACAAAAAACAAGAAGGGATGAGGAACGCAAACTGCTAAATCTTTGCAGCAATCTAAATAAATGCAAAACACATTTAGTTTTTTTTTAAAGATACAACACAAATACTCCGGTAAATGTCGAGGAAATGTACTGTAGGTCATAGTGCTCTTCATTATTCTCTTACAATCAGCTCAGTGATCTTTGCTGGGTACCATCATCTCTCTGGCCAACGCTCCACCAGCCCCCTGCTGCCTGTCATCACTCTGACACCTACGAAAAACAAACAAAAACAGATCAGCTTTAGGTGAACAAAAACCTGTTCAAATAAAAAATAAACAGGAATCCCCCGTGTTTATAATGTCCAATGTAAAAAAAACAAAAAACAATTATTTTAACATTTTACAGTAAAAAAAATTAAAGAAAGTTAGTCCATAAGCTAGAAATCCTGAAGTCAAAATACTAAATGGAAGAAACCTTCGATTGGTAAAAGAAAAAGATACACATTACAGAAAGCATTACATGCAAATTTTCTGGAAACTTCTTGTTTTACAAAAGGTTACAAGAGGGAAATTTGTTACAGGAAAATTAACAAAAAGAGGAGTCTTTTCCATCGCTGTGAGTAACACAAAACAGAGCAATACATGTAGACAAAGTAAAGCACTTTATCTCCCCCCAAACACGGTCTCGTCCAAATACGAACCAGGTTTTAGCTCATGGACTACTGGCTACAAGAGCTAAATAAAGAAACAAGCATTTTAGATAAGATTAGGAATGCATATATTAACAATAGGAACTGGAAAGTCCAGAGAATGCTGTACGTATCCTTTGAAAAGCAAATAGTTATTTTCTCATATGTATAATCATTACTTGTGGGGGACGTAAGGGCCTGTAAAAAATGACAATTACATGTGTATATTTTAAGTTTTACATTACAAACACTTGCAAAGAAATAAAAAATGGAAAGAAAGATGACAAAGCTGGACGTGTCCCATATTGTTTAGTTTAGAAATGCGGATACAGGATGTTGTAAGACCATACCAAATGGCAGCATTCGAGAGCGTATGCTTCTCGTACCCGGTCCGCATTGAGCGGGCCCTGAGAGTATCTGGGAGTCAGCTCATGGCCTGCAAGGAAGCTCCGCTGGCAGGTACAAACAAGGTATGTCAGAGTTAGGAGACAACATACTTCCTTTTCTGTTTCCTTGCACATCCTTAACTTTGGCATCCATTTACTTGTAGTAGCAGTACTTTACCTGTTAACGTTACAGTTTAAAAAAAAAAAAAAAAAAAAGAAGGTGCAAAAGAGGCAGCAGAAGGCCAGCTGTTAAAAATAATCGGCGTGTGTAGCCTCTATGTTACCACTACTGTAAAGCACTTGACGGTGCTGAGAAAAAGAAATTTACAAGAGGAAATTACACATAATGTTACCAAACAGCAAAGTAAATATAACTACTTTAATTTAAAAGTAAGAGGTGTATTTCTGTCTTTACATACCTACTTGAAGACGAGTCTCCTCCGTTAATACGGCTTGTAACTGTTGTTGTGGCCGCCACGTCGCGGCGACTTGCCGTATCCGCCAGATTGATCTAAACGTGGGGCACAAAGTCTGATTACAGGTGTATTAATCATTTCAAAAGCGACAGAAAACAAATGAAATCGTCGAGTTGGCTTTACTCACTGTTGTAGTCACCATATCCGTAGTAGTTGTTGTAACCGGGGTAATCATAGCTGCCATAGCCTCCGTATCCTTGATTACCGTAACCATAATTGCCATAATTGCCATAGTTGCCATAGTCTTGGTTCCAGTAGTTGCCGTAACCCTGGTTCCAATTTTGATTGGGACCTGCAGTTAAACGGATTAAGTAATTATTATTCTTATTATTACAATTTAATTAATTAAGTTTTGCAATTCATTTTCTTGTTCTAAAGTTTCACATTGTACTACCGTAAAGGTCGGGTTACAAGCCGCTACTACCTTCGGTGAGTGTCCCTGCTAGCTCCCCGCTGTAGCCAGCTAGCGCTGCTGCTAGCTCCCCGACAACCACCGAAGGTAGCGGGACCAGCCCCGGCCGCGGGCAGTAGCAGTAGTAGCAGCAGCAGCAGGGAGCTAGCAGCAGCGCTAGCTTGCTGCAGCGGGGACACCCACCGTAGGTAGTAGCGGCTTGTAACCCGACTTTTATTGTACTTCGCAGGGACTTTAAAAGTACATTATTTGCATTTTTCTTGCAATAACGTTTCTTCCACTCACCACCGCCTCTTCCTCGAGACCCGGAGGAGTATCCACCTCTTCCTCCTCCCCAGTACTGCTGCTGCTGGTACTGTTCCTTGGACATTGCCACTTTTATTTCACACTACAGGAACACAGACAGGTTTGGGCTCCATAGTGATCATGCTATCAGTTATAGAAGCCGCCATTATATGGGCCCAACAATTTATCAGGAAACCATGTTTTATTTGACAGAAGAAGAAAGGTGTGTACCTTGCTAAGTCCAATATTGTGGTACTTTTTCTCCATGATCCCCTTAACTGGTTCCTCCTCTTTGAATGTGATGAAGCAGAAGCCTCTTCTTTTGTTTGTTTTGTTCTCCATGGGGAGTTCAATTGACTCCAACTGTTCACATTGTCAATGAATGAAGACAAAAACATGAGAAGTGTTTAATTAAGTTTCACGGGGAAGTTAGTGGATAAAAAAAAAGAAGGATTTTAAGCTAAATCTGGGAATGTTAGAAAGAAATATACCTCTCCGAAGGCACTAAAGTACTCTCTGACTTTCTCCTCAGGCGTGTCTGGAGAGAGACCACCAACAAAGATTTTCTTCACGGGCTCCTTGCTCTTCATGGCCTTTGCTTTTTTGGGGTCAATGACCTTTCCATTGAGTTTATGTTCCTTATGTGTGACAACCTGCGTAACGAAATACCAAAAAGGGGTCATATGGAATACTACTAATAATAATAATCTTTAGTGTTGATATTTGTTATTTACCTAATAATCAGACTGGGTGGCGGCCGTTTTGTTTCTTTTTATTATAGGGCTTCAACTATGTTCATCATCAAATAATCTGCTAGTTATTTTGATCAATTGATTTATTCAATGCAAGTTCAGAGGGCAAATGATTTAAGAGGACAGCCACAGCAAACAATGTTTTACTCTATTGGACAGCTTTATTATAAATGACACGTCACTACTGTGCATGCAGCGTTATATTCAGTCTGATTTAAAGATGGTATACAGTACACCGTGACCACTGTGTCTGGGAGCAGGACTATACCTTGTCAACACTTTCAGGTTCTTTGAAGAGCACAAAGCCGAAGCCCCGTGAACGACCAGTCATGGGGTCCAGCTTTAGGGTGCAGTCTACAACCTCTCCATACTTGGAAAAGTAATCTTTCAGGTCCTTCTTAGTTGTGTCCCAGCTGAGCCCTCCAACAAACATCTTCCTATTGACAAACAAGCAGGTGCAAAGAAATCATAACTCAGAATGCAGATTGAGAAAACAACACTTGTTTGGTGTTCACAACGAGCGGTGGAAGAAGTATTCAGATGCTTTCTTTAAGTTGAAGTACTAATAGCACACTTTGAAGATACTCCACAACAAGGAAAGGTATCAAAACCTCACTGAAGTAAAAGTATGCAAGTAGTATTTACCAAAAAACAAATTTTAAAGTATGTAAAATACTTTTTTGTCAGTGTTTTTCTCAAATATCTGCCTGTTTTCAGCAGTGTGGCGATGTTTTTTCCACCTGATCCAAGAGGCTTTTTAAAGAGTTTATTTATCTGAAGAAGTAGGAGGAGTTTATAAACACATGAAGTTTATCAGAAACGTTCAACATCAACACACAAAGGAACACGTCATTCTTCAGTTTATCACATTCAACATCAACATATGAAGGAACACTTCATCCTTTAGTTTATCATACACATTCAAAATCAACACATCTGAAGGTACAATGTCTGTCTCCTGTAAAGTAATGCTGTCAGACAAATGTAGTGAAGTAAAAAGCCCAATATTTACCACTGACGTGTAATGGAGTAGAAGTATGACTTTGCATGACAAGCAAAATACTCAAGTAAAGTACAAGTACCTCAAAGCTGCACTTAAGTACAGTAATGGCGTGAATGTAATTAGTTAGATTCCACCACTGAAAATCAGCACTTTTAATCTGTAGCCTCTCAATGCTCCCACCACTGGCTGGTTACACGTGTTTACATGTGGGGGTTTAGTTTAAACTGTAAGTGTGACGTCACCGTACCCCTCGTCCTCCTCGTTCTTACTGGCGTCTATCTTCGACCCCTCGGCCTCGCCCCCCATCGGGCCACAGTCCCCGGCCGCAGACATCGGGTCATCGCTGGTTGCCTCCCCATCTTCGTCCATTCGCATCATGCTCTGGTCTTCGCTGAATTCATAATCGTCCGACATTGTAGTTTGTTTGGTGCTTTTATGTCGTAGCTAAACTCAAGCTACGTCGTCCGCAGAAACGAAGCTAGTTGGCTTGCTAGAAGCTAAGCTAATAAAATATATATATAATAAATATATATATATGGCGTTAAGTTAGAGATAATTAATTTGTGAAATGAGACAATATTTAGTTTCAGAAGCCACAATTTGATCGGTGATCTGTGAGCGTCGTTTTGTTTTCATCGCAGCCTATTTTCGTTTTTTTTCTTCTTCTTCTTCGCGTGTTTTGGGGCAGCGCCGTTCGCTCATCAGCGCCCCCGCCGACCAGTGGCGCGAACCTCACAGTGTCGAACATGTGTGCCCTCCGCTCTCTTTTAGTCAAGTCAGTGTGTGGTGCGTGTTAGCTGCGACTGTGTGATGGCGAAGCGAAGCTAGCTTGCTGACCAGGTGGCACGTGTTTTAGCTTCTCGGATTACCTGTGCTCCGCTTCACCTGTCCCCGAGGGGTTCGAGAACCAGCGAGGATCTTCAACACACTGTGGTGCTGCTAATTATAAGCTAACCAGCTGCAGACTCCTGAAAAAAATGGCCACTGTTTCAATTCCTGCTGGTACCAGTGCACTCTTGCTGGATATCGAAGGCACAACCACACCAATAACATTTGTAAAGGTAGGTTATCTGTTTTATTGCTCTTTTTCTGAATTATCTCCGCTTTTTATATTCACATTGCATAACAAGCTCGTTTAAAATGTCACTGTAATTGTCAGAATATTCAGTCACTGCCCGATTAAAAACAGACCGTATGCCGCGTTCATGTCACATGGGAGTTGTCGGAATTGCAAGTTTCCAAGTTGTAAATAACTTTCTTTTATTAGTATTTTCAACGGTTAAGAACGGGATGAGACAATTGACCGGCATATTAAACACATGCATAGGTAAATATATAAACAATAAAGTAATATAAAAATTGCTAGGGGTCAACATAAGTAAATAGAAATAAAAAAACATTACATTTTTGGTACAGTTTTAAAGTATTCATAGCTTTTTAATATATAGCTATATTTCTTTCTTCAAAACATTAAAGAGAGGTTTTACTTTGGCAAATATACATTTATGAAAGTACAACCCTGCACATTTTTTAGATTGGTTTCGAAAAACTCTTGTGTGAAAATTAACATAATTTTAAAAAAAAAACATTTTCCAGTAGCTGTTAAAAATGACGGATAATAATTACTTATTATCCAAAATAATTTAAAGGATATGACATATTGTCACTGGACAGTATTTATTTTTACTTTGCTAACAGCTGTAAGTGGATCCATCCAGAAGATGTCCTTTAATCCCGTTTGACCTGAACGCAGCATAACATTTATTTATCGCAAAATACACAATCAGTCAGAATTTTATACACCAAAGTGAATTAAATATAAATATATGAAAGAGAAAAGTTTATTTTTATGGATACAAACCAGTTTATTTTGCATCTGAATTATTTATTTCTCTCTCTCTCTCTCTCTCTCTCTCTCTCTCTCTCTCTCTCTCTCTCTCTCTCTCTCTTTTTCTTTCTCTCAGGAGACACCTAATGAATCCACTTTGTGCTTTTCAGGATATCTTATTTCCATACATCCGGGAGCATCTGGAGGAGTACTTATCTAATCACTGGGAGGAAGATGAGTGCAAACAAGATGTCCATCTGCTAAAGAAACAGGTAAAGAGATGGACAAGATTTCAAGATTGAATCAAGAGCAAATTTCTTCCGGCTGACGGTCAAAAGCTTAGGGAGTGAAGGAGGAGAATACTTTGCCTCTGGTTGTGTATCTTACTGCAACATGGCTGCAGTTTTACATACATACAATTTAACTGTCTTTGCAGATCGAAGAGGACATGAGACAGAACCGGTCGTGCCCCGTCCACGCCGTGGACCAGACGGTCCACACGGACGAGGAGAAGGCCATTAGGGAAGTAGTGGATAATGTGCTGTGGCAGATGGCCGCAGACAGGAAGTCGACCGCTCTCAAACAGCTCCAGGGTCATATGTGGAGAGCGGCGTATGCTTCTGGGAGAATCAAAGGCGAGTAAGTACACTGATCATTTTCCTCACTTCAAAATTCTGCTCTGACAAGGTTTCCAGGAAGAGAACGTGAATACTGTACACACCTGCTCATCAACCGGCACTCTTTCACAACATCTGTCTTCATTATTAATTAAAGTTGGAAGACATAATGACTTTAGTGGTTTGAAGCCTAGGGGAGGGATTATCTGTAACGCAGACTTGGTATTGAAGTTGCTGTATAGTAGTTTTCACGAGGGGTGGCGGGGTCAGCCGTTCTCCGGCTGGAATAAAACTGCCTATAATAATTTGGTTGGATTGCAACATATTATGGTAATGTCCTAGCCAATCAGGGCTGATTATTGTTTTATTTTTATTTTACTGCAAAAAATGCCAAACATGAGCTTATTTTAGCATGTGAGAATTTGCTTCTTTTCTTTATTTTATGTGACAGTAAACTGGTAATCTTGTGGTTTTGGACTTAAACCGAACAGGACATGTAATTTGACAATGTCGTCTTGGGCTTTAGAAAGTTTGGAGGCCATTTTGTTTTCTTTTGCTGCAATTTTTAGACATTTTATAGAACAAGCCAGTTTCTGAAAATATAAATTAGCATAAATACTTAGCGACCGGGGCCCCATTTAGACAATATTTAAAATGATTTAATGTTTGATTGTCTTAAAAAAAAAAGGACAGAACTAAGATTTGACCATGCTCAAACTCATTGCAAAGTTTTCCCTTCTGAGATGCTTTTAGGGCATAAAATATGAAGTAATTAAATGATGCTTATCTTCTGATTCATGTGTTGTTGCGAACAGGGTCTACCAGGATGTAACTCCATCCATCAGAAGGTGGAGAGGTCAGGGCTTAAAAGTGTTCATTTACTCGTCTGGAAGCGTGGAGGCACAGAAACTTCTGTTTGGATACTCCGTCGAAGGAGATGTGTTAGATGTAAGTACAGCGGCCGACATTAGATTTATTACCTGAATATTTTCCACGATTGTGTTTTTCTTTTCTATTTTTACATGTTTTTCTTCAACATTCTTCTTTAAAATACACATTCTGGTTGTTGTTTTTACTGGTAAGCGGTTAAATCATGCTGTAAATGTTACGTATATGTCGTGGCTGATGAGATTTTAAATCCTTTCAGTTATTAGATGGTCACTTTGACACCAGTATAGGAGCCAAAGTGGACGGCAAAAGCTATGAGAGGATTGCTGAGAGGATCGGCTGTCCACCCGAGGAAATCACTTTCTTGACTGACGTCACTCGAGGTAAGTCGGGTTACGACCGTCTGGGGAAAAAAGTAAATAATCTTTTTAATGAATAATTTATATGGGAATGTTTCCTTTTTTTATATAAGATTAGATGCTTTGTGACAAACAAATCTTTACTAAAATGAGGTTTTTATTTGCTATTAAGATTTAAGAATATAATTATATTCCTATGAGCCTCTGCTGTACTTTGTGTACATTGTTAATTAGCGAGTGTAAGATGATGAACTCGAAGTACCGCCTCACAAACTGCTCGTCTGGTTAACGGAGCAACTGTGGACGTCTGTGTACATTCAGCGTTGCTCTTCAGAACTGAAAGGGAGGATCTGGAGGAGAAAACGATAGAAACACTCAAATAAAAACACCTGAAACCACTGGATTACTTCACCCACACGATTACCATTTGAACATCAACTGCTCACTTCGCGTTACATCCGAACATAGTTTTCCTCTCGTGGCGTCGCGCTGAACGAAGGATCCACAAATTCACTCGTATGTTTTGTCGTTGCAGAGGCCAAGGCGGCCGAAGAAGCCGGCGTGAACGTGGTGGTGGTGGTCAGGCCCGGAAACATGGAGCTGACGGATGACGAGAGGGCCCACTACAACCTCGTGGCGTCCTTTAGCCAGCTGGAACTGACGGGGCGCGTTTAACACGGGGGCGCAGAGGAAGACGGGGAGAACCTCTCCGACGTCGCCTCATAACGACCTGCCCTGGACCGCCGTGATTGACAGGGAAGAGAATAGAAACGGCTTTAGATAAAACACAACCTGAAGTCAACTGCACACCCGTGAAGTTACTTTACCTTTTTACCTTTTAGATGAACCGTGTTTGGTTGCCGTTAAAACTGTTAAGACTTTCCAGCTGTACGTGTTGTATTTGTGTAAACCTTTTCCATCCATGTGCCGTTTTCTCCACGCACACACACTCACGTGCAAGTTTTATGCAGTGACTCGACTGTTTAACTGTTGTGATGTTTTAGAAGGTAGCACTAGATGCACTCGGCTCGACAGGAAGTTCCTGCGTCATACTTAGTCTTAATGAGTCCCCTCAGCAGGTTAATGGTGTCTATTTAAATGTGCCATCCTCATAATGTTGGTGTCGGAAAGTTACTCGAACAAATTGCCAAATTGATGATTTGTGTGTGTAAAAAATAATTGTTATTCAGGAAATTATGATATAAAAGCTTCCATTAAATGCATTGTCTCACACAGAAGCCTGTTTGTTTTTTAAATACTTCAAACTGTAAAAATATTATATATTTCTCAATCATCCCGAGAGATATTGAGCCAAATATACTGACATTTTTAAAAGGCACATTTTACATTTAAGGGTTTGTTTATTGTGCTATGTAATTATGGACATAATTCAGCATATTTTATTGCATTATAAATAGCATACCATTTTCTTTGACGGTGGACCTATTCTCAGTGAATTTGTGAAAAGGTTCCTTACATTGAAGCGACCTGAATCTGATTTAAAAAGGGTAAATCATCTAATGCGGACTTGGCATTAGATGCAGACTTTAAAAAAGGGCTCAAAATGTCGCCCAGAGACTCAAACGATTTGACACAACTTATCCCTCACAGACTTAGCTGGCCTTAAAGTCTGATTCTGGAGATACGAGTGGTACAGTTAATCTCATTTAACTTGAAGCAAATGAGCGCGTCGCCCATAACGTCGAGCTAATCCCTTAAACGACACGATATTTGATCAAACAAACAAGTTCGTC
This sequence comes from Clinocottus analis, assembly GCF_023055335.1. Lineage (NCBI taxonomy): Eukaryota > Metazoa > Chordata > Actinopteri > Perciformes > Cottidae > Clinocottus > Clinocottus analis. The sequence continues at coordinate 16,529,366 of NW_027175854.1, read as the reverse complement.
ATTCATGTTTATCATAAGGATTTTATTGACATTACACATCCTCCTTGACGTGCAGCAGCGCTTTCATATTTAAATACATCACACCACCGTAGGAGGAAAAAAAAAACATTAAAATATGGCCTATGATTTATTTATTTTTGCCGTAAAAACGCAACACGCAGTCCCCTCTACAATATTACTTTTTTCAGATCCTCGGGCAGCACTCGGCCCCTCTTCCTCGCCTGGTCCTTCTTCTTCTCCGTCTTGACTTTCTTGTGTTTCTGGATGTTCTTGCGTCTCTTGTCCTGGCGCCGCTGCATCTTCCCCACGACGTTCTCGCTGCGCTCGGCCCACTGCCTCTGCTTCGCAGCGTGCGTCTTCTCCTTCCTCTTCAACGAGGAGCGCAGCATGGCCTCGTCGTCTTTGATCTTGAGGCCCTCGGCCTTGTAGAGCACGTTGGTCCACTTCATCTTCTCCTCCAGCTCGCGGGCCTTCCCCTCGTCCGTCTCCCTCAGCTTCTCCAGCTTCTCCTTGCGGGCCTCGACGCGTTCCAGCAGCTGCTTGTAGTTCCTCCCCGTCAGCGGCGTCAGCTGGCCCTTCATGCTCAGCTTCTTGTTCTTCTTTTTCTGGATTTTATCCATGTACCCCTCTTCCACCGTCTCCACCGTGTTGAACAAGATGGCCGTTTCGTTTCTTTTGCTCGCGGCCGGGGCACGCGGCGCTTCCTGTTTTATCTCCGGCCGCGGTTCTTCGGCACTTTCTTCGGCAATTTTCTTCAGCCGAAACTCTTTTCTCTTCCTCTTCTTGCGCTCCCGTTCTATCTTTCTTTTTGCTCGCTTTGCCAGGACTGCCTCCGATGCCGCGTCCTTTGGGGCTCCCTGATAACAGATGAGTTGATGTGTTAGTCTAGCAGACACCTAACTTTCAGTTGAACTACGACGCAGTTCGCAAATACGTTTCACAGTTCCACAACCTGCATATACTTTGTTATAGACTCTGGTCAGATGAGCACATAACGCTCTCCATGAGGAGAAATCGGCACAGGAAGTAGGATGCTGATGGTACTATAGCATCCCTCTTTTTCTTTCTTTCTTTTTTCTGTTGGGCTATTGTTTAACTGAAATGGAAATCAAGCCCACGATGAACACATGCAAACTATGCTCTTCTTGTTCCGGGAAAACACAAAGCTGAATGTCAGCAACACGTCCATTTAATTTGATACCGTCATAAAGTGAGGAACATCTGGTGAAAATAAAACATGTTTTCATATTCACGGTTAACTGTAATGGTATTGAGGGCTCATAGTACTTGGTATCAGCAAGTACACAAATGTGAGTACTTGTAAGTGGTATTGGTGCTTTCCCAATAATAATGGTCCAAAATGATGCAAATAACTATTAAATAAATAATCCTGGCCAATAGCCATTCAATTTTAAAGCAAAACATAAATGTTGTTGATCCAGTTATAGACTGACAATTAGCCACCTAACAAGTTATTCTAGTAAAAAGTCAACATTATGTTTAGCATTTTAAGTAAATAGTGACTGGTTTGCGTCCCTAAAATGCCATATTTAAACCTTCTTTGAGTACTGCATACCTGCCCTCTGGACTGCTCGATCTTTTCATGAAGTCTCTTGCGTAGTACATCCACTGTAGAGAAGCTGGACTCTACAAAAAGAAAAAAGAAAGAGGAATAAGTGACGGTAGGATAGATTTTTTTTGATAACAATGGGAAGGAGACAGCATCATGGATACACATAGTGTACCTAGAGGTGCATTCATGCTCTGAGCTTTGGACCCATTCAGTTTGGCTGGGGCCGGGCCTTTCTGTGCCGCGGGACAGGGGGAAGGCTTCTGTTGGGATTTAGGAGCAGGTCGCTTCTCATCAGTGGCCTTTTCTTTGAAATGTTTCTTCTTACACTTTTTCTTCTTCTGCGGAGGACCAGCGTCACTCTTAACCTTGGAATATGCTACACACAGATAAACACAGGCGTTAATGATCACATACATTATGAATGTTTAAATATCAATATTCGCCCCAAGGAGCGTAAACATCGTGAGGCACAGGGAAAAATATGTATAACTGGGGGGAAAGCTCAGTCATCTTATTTAGTCATTTTCCAAGAGATAAAAGCCGAAGGGCAGCATAGATGTGATGTTAACTGATAGGACAACACGTCACACAAACTCAATTATTACGGCTATTAGAGGAGTTTGAGTCAATTAGAAATGATCAAACTGGTGATATTCCCCCCTTAATAAGGCATAATGTAAAGATTATTTTGATTATCAATAAATCAGCGTGTTTTTTGTGTCCCATTATTGTAAATTAATTGTCAACCTTTTCGTCAAAAACATAATTTTGTATACATACTCAACCACTTCAAACAAGGTTGGGAAGCACAGCATTTATCAATGAACGGTTTTATTGGTTAAAAATAAATAAAATAGCGTAACGATATTTAAATTTACCAGACCAAAAAGTTTTTGTGCATCGAATTTACACATTTCCGAAATTTGTCTCGACTTCACTCGCTACATTGTGGCGCCTCCTTTGGTCAGCGGCGGAAATAACCACGTTTGATGAACCATTTTGCCTTTTATTACTCTTCAACAGCCAGTAAACACAGACACAGCTACTACACAGGACCTGCTAGCAGTCCAGGGTGTAAATGAGCTATAACATTTTTTTTTAAAAGCTAGCCGACATTACCAAACGGTCTCTTCTTTGGCTCCTGGTCTCGTTGAGAAAACACTTTACTGGCGAACTTCTGGATGTAGGAATCCCTGGAGGCGAGATCCATGTTGGCAAAAGAGCTTCCTTTTCTTTAAAAAAACAAACAAACAGATAAAACAGCCACTCCAGACAATAGCTAACTGGTTGAAAAACATCAACACACTCATGTGAGGCACACGTGGGGAACGTCCGGGGGCGATGCGTCCGCAAACCGGAAGTAGTAACACCCAAATAGGTCCCCCTTCTGATACAGTTATGTAGCTGTTCTGTGGTCGGTCGGTTCACACACAGCTTTTCGTGTTTTGACTGAACATGTCTTCGTTTAAATTAGTGCTGGCTTATTCCACCAGGATGCTGAAGACGCTGAAACTACAGGTAAGTGACGTGTTTCATATCCGCGTTTTCACCGAGTCGTATATGTGTGTGTGTGTGTCTGTGTGTGTGAGAGATAATGTCACTTTTCAGTGTTTGCAGATCCCTGAGCGGATTTTCTGTCATTGCAGTCGCATGTCATTTTCATCCAGAGGACTTTCGTCCTGCCCAGACTGCCGCTCCCCAAACGAGCTGAAGGTAACTGTTAATAAACACAATGTTAAAGTAACTGGTAATAAAGTCAATGTTTCCACTTTGGACTAAAACATGCACATAACACAGCTGTATTTGAAATAAATAAACAAAGGTAGTCCATATCAATTAATAACACTGTGGATATCATTACACAATATGATAATATTGCCAAGGTCAAATTGTCTTTATATTAGTGAATAAATAGCAGCAATAGCCTGTATACACAGTATGTTGTGTACATGTAACACTGTTTCAGACTCTATAATGTAACTCTCACATGTCACTTCCCTTCTCGTGTTCGAGAGCAGAGATGGAGCCTTTCCTTCTTGTTTCCACGCGTCCGGAGTGCTGTCTTCACCTCCTGTCTCGTGTTTTTTGTTGTTGTGCATTTCCAGGTAAGCTGGTTACCTTCGGGCGACAGTCGAGCTCCACAGCAGCCACAGCGGAAAAAGCCGAAGACTCTGTCTTCAAATGGTTCCTGCTGCTCATCCCGGTCGCCACCTTTGGCCTCGGGACCTGGCAGGTACAGCCTAGATGCTTTGTTTTATTTATCGAAATAAGATGCCGCTGCCTGTTTGTTCTTGTTGGATGGGCTCATGGTGCATTTTGTCTATGTGAAGGTGAAACGGCGTCAGTGGAAATTGCAGCTGATCAATGAGCTGAGCAGACTCACCACTGCTGAACCCATCCCTCTTCCTCTGGAGTAAGTACTTCTTATTCTTATTATTCTCACATTTAGGATTCAGCAGGTCACACAAAGATGGGTTATTTCCTGCTCCTGCTTCAGAAGTCTGTGATTTTAGACATATAAATATGCAAGTAGCTTTCTAAGAAATCCAGTTTACTGAATATAAAATCTAAAATTCATAAAAAAAATCTTCTTCATTGTCTGCTTACTGCGACAAATTCTCTTTACAATTAACGTATATTATGAAGGATAAAAACATACAAGTTGTTTGCATGATTGACATGTTTTATTAATTAAAAAGGGCGGTGTGAAACACACTTAGAATGTACTATATAATAAATACAATGGTCAAAAATCATTTTTATGTTGCATAAAGTAACCTTTTTTCTGCTTTCATACCTCCTGCAAGTTGCAAAAATATTTCTGCTTTGTTATATGTGCTTTCATATACGGCTGGTGACTTCGTCTCGATTTTATAGTCTTTGTGCAAAGCATTCATTCAAAACACGCAATGCTCTCCAGTTGTAAAGCTGTACACAGATTATCTTTCCTTGATAAACAATTTGTCCTCGCTCCCCTATGCAAAATCAGTATCTTTGTCAATAACGTGCAGATCTGCTTGCCCCTTTTCTCCCCGGATCTTAGTCCTCATGAGCTGGAAAGCCTCGAGTACCGGCGGGTGCGAGTGCGCGGTCAGTACGACCACTCGCAGGAGCTCTACATCCTGCCGCGCTCACCGGTCGACCCGGAGAAAGAGGCCAGAGAGGCGGGCCGGCTGTCTTCAAGTGGAGAGACCGGCGCTAACGTCATCACTCCGTTCCACTGCACCGACCTCGGGTAGGACCACAGTACAAAAAGAAAAAAGATCTGCTCACAGTCCTCTCTTACTCACGCTACACACCCACTGATCGTTGCTTCTTTTACCCGCAGCATCACAATCCTGGTGAACAGAGGATACGTCCCGAGGCAGAAGATCAGACCAGAGACCAGGATGAAGGGACAGGTTAGTTTCTCTGATGATGTCACGCGTCGCCGCCTCTTTATTAAGGCGACTAACACTCCTGTTGCACACGATGAAACGTCCAAAGAAGAAAGGATCAACATCGATGCAACAGAACTAGAGAGTTGCATTCAACCTGGTGCCCACATTACCCACAATGCAACTTGATTTTTTGTTGTTGCAACATTGAATATAAAAGTACTCTAAGACCTGTGAATAGACATTAAAACCTTAACACAAACATTTGATTGTCACTGATTGTCCTCTGATGATATTAGATTTATATTTTGCTTCAGCTATAAACCGCACACCCGTATCACATTTAATATTAAAGGAAACGGTGGCACCAAATCATCCCCGTCGAACTAGAGTTTTGATTTCCCCACCCAACAAAATGTGACACCGCTTCTGTTCAGGTGGAAGGCGAGGTGGAGGTCGTTGGGGTCGTTCGGCTGACGGAGAAACGCAAACCCTTCGTACCGAACAACGACGCGGAGAAGAACCGCTGGCATTACCGAGACCTGGAGGCCATGAGCGGCGTCACAGGAGCCCAGCCCGTCTTCATTGATGCAGACTATCGTAAGTTCTTGTGAGCTCCAAAGTCCACCGAGGTCTTTGACTTGCTTATACAGGCGGATATTCTAGAGGTGTGCAGAAAAGACGGTTAAACCCACTTGTATGAACAAAGATAACGGCCGTGGTGGCGTCTTGTTTCACACAGGGAGCACAATTCCTGGCGGACCAATTGGTGGACAAACCCGCGTCACCCTGAGGAACGAACACATGCAGTACATCGTGACGTGGTAGGTGGATGAGACGCCGCCCGCATGCTGACACAAATGTCCTGGTACTCTGAACATTTACTGAATTAATTTATTGCGTCATCTTGTCTCTGAAGGTACGGCCTGTGTGCAGCAACCTCCTATATGTGTTATGCGAAGTTCATCAAGAAGATCAGGTTGTGACGCCGAACAAGGGACCGTGTATTATATTGTCTGGAATATTGGAAAGCAAATAGTTTAGCTTGAGCCTGCTGCGTTAATAAAATCAAGTGCTAATTAAATAGTTGAATTATGTGCGAGATAATAAAATGTATACAACTTCATAATAGTTGAATTATGTGCGAGATAATAAAATGTATACAACTTCATTCAGCTCTTTCATTCTTTTGTCTTTACACGTCGACAACTACCATTGGGGGGACAACGCTTCCTAAAATCTAACAGTTACGCAGATGTGTTAAAGAAAATTAAGCCACTGCTTCATAACTGCGGTGACTTCTCATGCAGTGCTACACCACCGCCATGCGGTCAAATACAGGATACTTCAAAGTATTCACAAAATATCCGTTGCAGCTTCTCCAGCTGTTTTGTAGCAATAATGTTCTGTTCGTTGGTAGTTTGCTCCTCTTTGTCCTACGTAAAGCACCTTGAGTATCCAGAGAAAGCACAAGTATTGCGTAGATATCAGGAAAGTGTTTATAGAACTAAAATGTTCATGTTCAAATAATTGAAAAACCAGGGGACTCTCGCTTTGATATTTGGCAACAAACCATTTCAAAATGTTGAGTCTGAGCAAAGGAACCAGTTACATCCTCTAAATATAAAACATCTGCAACATTACTTTATATCCATAAATGCAGAAAGAAGAAGACTAGTTTTAGCAATAAAAATACACAACCAGTCTCTTTAGGACAAACATTTTTTATTTTAAACAGTTTAACCAAGTTTGGCTGCCAATTCTTTGGTGGTCCCACCTCCCAGTGATGATGGATCTAGGGGAGAGAAAAAATGTTTTTTTATATAAATCTAAATGGCACAAAGCTGACAAGATAGAAACCAAAGAAGCATAGCAGAAATTAATATTTAATGATCCAATTATTAACTTTCAGTCATAGAATACATTAATCATATCAAAAACTAAATGTTCATAATGAACGCGGCAGTAAAACATTTATTTTGTGGTCTCTGCTCAGGGTTAAAAAGCTCGTAAGTTTGATCCACACAGAGGATTCAGTTGAAGAAATTCAAACATCATTGCCAGAGACCACTTTCTATTCAACGGGACAAAATACTCCTTAAACAATGCATGACACTTACCTCAATAGGATCCACATCATGGGCAATGATGACCAGCTGGGCTTCCTTGCTTGTTCACACCTGCAGAGAAGCGGGAAAGCAAAATCATCGTCTACCCAGAGACACAGCCTTCCCATAAAACATCTTGATAAGTTTGCCAATGCTCAGGGTTAAAAAGCTATAAAAACATCACAGAGTGTTTCAGGTGAAGAAATTCTTACATCATTGCAATAAGGCCAAGTTAGAGATGGTAACTAACTCAATAACTGATCAACATGGGATGTTCCCCAGTCAGACCTGAAGGGTTTTTCCAAGTGATCCACCTCATGTTACCCATCATCTCTCCACTCTGTTCTTTGTGTGACTCACCTGCACGGAGGACAGGAGGCCTCTTGGTCGGGGTGTCTGCCTTTCCAGCTGCCTCTGCTTCTCCTGCTGGTACTTGTGGGCCAGCTTGAACAGCTGAGGAGCACAAACAGAATATATGAATTAAACTACCCAACCACTGCAGCACAAGTGGTCATTTTTTTTTCTTCTATTCAAAGAAATGCATCAGATCTTGGTGGGATGTCAGCACTGCTGTTCAGTTAGCAAATATTATTCACATCATTTGCAAGGTCCTCATGGGACCAAATAGTCTTGAATGCTTCAGCTTTCCTCACGTACCAGTCTGGCGGTCCAGAGCCTGGGTGAACTGGTTGGATGCAGGAAGAACCTTCAGCCGCTTGTAGAGGATGGAGCGCTGCCTCTGTGACGAGGCCATTTCACAAAGCGAGTCAAATCACGCTTTGGCTGAATCTCCTGGCCTGTAGAGAGAAAACAATAAATTAGCATCTGAAACCAAACTTGGGCGTTTATTTCCACCCAAATTAGCATGCATCAGCGATCTTGGTGATTAAGATTGTCAGCAATGTTGTTAAGATAGCAAATATTCTTTATCATCATCTGCACGATTACACGTTCTCTTAAAATTCCAGCGAATGAAACTTACCAATGCCGAAGGTCTTCGGCCTCTTCTCGAACTAGGGGTTGACGCCCTAAGGACGAACCAAAAAGGAGAAAATATTAATACTTGATCAAGTTATTAACTTCCATTAAATAAAAAAGGATGAATCTAATTTAAAACTGTCCAATAAATGGAGGTACAACATTTATTTTTGGTTTTGTGGTCTCTGCTCAGGGTTAAAAAGCTAGTAAGTTTGATCCACACAAAGATTCAGTTGAAGAAATTCAAACATTGCCAGAGACCACTTTCTATGCAACGGGGCAAAATCCACCTTAAACAATGCATGACACTTACCTCAATAGGATCCACATCATGGGCAATGATGACGAGCTGGGCTTCCTCGCTGCCCACCAGAGAGGTGACAGTGTTCACACCGGAGGCCTCTGTCAGCGTCTTTCCAGCCGCTTCTTCTCCAATACTTGTGGGACACCTTGAACAGCTGTGTGAGTGAGGAGAAGATACAAAACAATGCCTTCATGGTACTATTAAGGACTCAACATTGAATGCTACAGCTCTACTCACTCACCAGTCTGTTGGTGCGGAGCCTGGGTGAACTGGTGGATTGCAGGAGGAACCCTTCAGCCGCTTGTAGAGGGTGGAGCGCTGCCTCTGCAGCCGGATGTGATGAGGCCGTTTCACAAAGCGAGTCAAATCACGCTTGCCAACAAATAGCCGATTCACTCGATTTGCGCAATTTTCCCGCTCCAGCCTGCTGCATTAATGTACTGATACTTAACCTAGTTGGATTGTTCTCTTGAAACATGTTTGAGAGAATACATGTATACAACCCAATTGGACCCTGTCATTGTCCTGTATTTTCGCACGCGTTGCCAACTACTGTTCCAGAAAGACACTCGCAATACTATTTAGTTGTAGCAATACAAAAACACAAGCAGTCTCTTTTAAGACATACATTTTTTTTATTCCAAACAGTTTAACCAAGCTTGGTGGCCAGTTCCTTGGCCTTTGCCTTCTCCAGCTTAGTGATGCGGGCTGTGGATTTGGGGCCCATGATACCACCTCCCCAGTGACGACGGATCTGCGGGGGAAACAATGTTTGTTTGTTTTAAAAATCGTGCACATCGTTCTTTTACATTAACGGTCAATTTTACTAATGTTAAGGCAATTTGTGGTAAACTCAAATGAACGCTCACCTCCTCGTATCTGTCATTGTAGTTGGTCTTGATGGCTTCCACAAGCTTGGCAAGAGCACCTTTATCCTCACTAGGGGAGAAGAGAGCCATTTATACCAACACTAAAATATCACAAGGGGAGTAACAAAGAATTCAATATACGTTCAACTTTTTAAAAGGATAGTGTAGATAAATTAATTGACCCATGTTTGTTACATTAGCCATCTTTAACAGTCGATTAAAGCATTACGAGCCACCACTCTTAAAAATGTTCATAAAGTCGAGCATGCACATTAGTGACAAAGCAGCCAAGTAATTATTGGCGAGTATTCAAGAGTCAAGTGACATGCTGCATCTCATCATGTCACTTTAACAGAGTTCAGTTTGTAAACTACTTACGGGTTTGTCTGTGTGAAGGCGACTGAAGTGCAGGTCTTTCTGTGCACCAGCCTGCCCAGTCGAGCCTTGCCCTTGACGATGCAGTATGGGACGCCCATCTTGCGGCACAAAGCTGGCAAGAAGACGACGAGCTAGAAAAGCCAAGGAACCACAGGAGAAATTAATATTTAATTATTAACTTCCAGTAATGAAAAAGAAAAGGATCAATCTGATCAAAAACTAATGTTCACAATAATTGCATCAGTAAAACATTTATTTTGCGGCCTCTGCTCAGGGTTAAAAAGCTCGTAAGTTTGATCCACACAGAGGATTCAGTTGAAGAAATTCAAACATCATTGCCAGAGACCACTTTCTATTCAACGGGACAAAATACTCCTTAAAACAATGCATGACACTTACCTCAATAGGATCCACATCATGGGCAATGATGACCAGCTGGGCTTTCTTGCTCTCCACCAGAGAGGTGACAGTGTTCACACCTGCAGAGAAGCGGGAAAGCAAAATTATCGTCTATCCAGAAACAACATTCCCTGAAAGCATCTTATTGACAAGTTTGCCAATGCTCAGGGTTAAAAAGCTTTAAAACATCACAGTGTTTCAGGTGAAGAAATTCTTACATCATTGCAATAAGGCCAAGTTAGAGACGGTAACTAACTCAATAACTGATCAACATGGGATGTTCCCCAGTCAGACTTGAAGGGTTTTTCCAAGTGATCCACAAAATGTTACCCATCATCTCTCCACTCTGTTCTTTGTGTGACTCACCTGCACGGAGGACTGGAGGCCTCTTGGTCGGGGTGTCTCCCTTTCCAGCTGCCTTCTGCTCAGCGCGGGCCAGCAGCCTCTGCTTCTTCTCCTGCTTCGTCTCTGGCCGGTACTTGTGGGCCAGCTTGAACAGCTGCGTGGCTGAGGAGCACAAACAGAATATATGAATTCAACGGTCCAAAAGTGGCTGCATGTAGCGTGTGTACTACAGTGCGTTAATTGGTCAATATATTTTTCTAAAGGAAATGCATCAGATCTTGGTGGGATGTCAGCACTGCTGTTCAGTTAGCAAATATTATTCACATCATTTGCAAGGCCCTCATGGGACCATTAAGCACTCAACAGCTCTGAATGCTACCGCTTTCCTCACGTACCAGTCTGGCGGTCTAGAGCCTGGGTGAACTGGTTGATTGCAGGAGGAACCTTCAGCCGCTTGTAGAGGATGGAGCGCTGCCTCTGCAGGCGGATGTAACGAGGCCATTTCACAAAGCGAGTCAAATCACGCTTGGGCTGAATATCCTGGCCTGTGGGGAGAATACAATAAATTAGCATCTGAAACCAAACTCTGGCATTTTCATTCCCCCCGATTACCGTACATCAGCGATCTTGGTGATTAAGATTGTCAGCAATGTTGTTAAGATAGCAAATATTCTTTATCATCATCTGCACGGTTACTCGTTCTTGCAGAAAATGACAGCGAATTAAACTTACCGATGCCGAAGTTCTTCGGCCTCTTCTCGAACAAGGGGTTGACGACCTTTTTGGCCTCATGTTTCCTGGCCACAGAAGGGGCCGGTGCCACCTTCTTCCCCTTAGCCTTCTTTCCCTTAGGCTGTCAAGAAAAGCGTTTCACATTAAATGAAGTACACATTATACACAAACTACTTCAAAACAAGAGTTTAAAACCTAATCAATATGCATATACATCCACGACTCATTAAAGCATCACAATCAAACGAAAATACAAAGTAAGCTCCAGATTTGTTGACCACGAATACTACTTGCACTGCTTAAATTCACCAGAATACATGAGCTTTAGCATCCACTGCTCAGCAAACAAACTACTTCAGCCCACAAGACAATTTTTTTCTCACAATAAAAAGTTAAGCACAATTTAAAGCCCAGTTGTTGAAGCTAATACTCTCCAAAGCAGTACACATCATTGAGCTAGACAACTCCGCATGTTGCGGTCTAGACAGTTAGCATGCTATACAGACTCAAGATCATTAATACTAAAGTTACCACTGACGGGTTATACTTTGATGCTAGATATTTGTTGTTTCGACAAAACACAAGAAGCTAAGCTAATAAAGACTAACAATTTGGGCTAAATGTGATCTGTGGATGCCAGTAGTACGTTGCCATCTAAGCAAGACCAAGCAATGCTCGGGCCTATCAACTCCTACACCGGGTTTAACACCCGGATACACACTAGTATCTCACATTACACGTCACGTTTTAGTTCTATTAGTGTGAATACATAATTAAATTATGAGGCATGTACTTGCAAGTAAAATGCAGGGGGAAATACAGACAGTGCTCTTGAAATCAAGCGTGTGCACCGACATTAGCTTTAGCTTCTGACGGAGACTCACGGTGAAAACCCTACCGGCTAACCAACGGTGTACTTCACCAAGTTTTAACCCAAAAAGATGAAACATCGACGCAAAATATCCACATAATACATATCTTCAGGTTTCAGATAAGTCATATGTACAGTTTAAAGTGTCAAAAAACGCATACATCAAAGGATGCAGATAGATACAACAGCTAGAAGAATTTCTGAGAAGGATCTGCCATGTACCCACCATGTTGGTTCAGGCTGAAAGGAAGTCCGAGGGATTCTGGGTAACATAAATACCGCGAGGCTTCCGTCGTGGTCACGTGGCTTATGCACCGACCTGAAGTCAGATGTTACTTTTGGTCGCAGGATAAAGCATTGTAGTTGTAGACTTCTGATTCTGACTCAGGATCAGTGTAGCAGAACGTCATACTCAATAGGACATTAGTCGTATCGACTAGTGGTGGAAGTACATTTACAAAAGTACAGTATAATTTCGGGGTACTTGTACTTTGTACAGAATTTTCATCATGTTGTTTACACTTATATTTCTCAACATTTTAGACGTAAATAAATTACTTTTTTTCTTCGCAACAATTTCTATGACCTATTAAAAAAAAACACTAAAAATAAGGCTGTATAAAAATCCCTTAATAGTCCATTATTCCCAGAAGTTGTATTGTCTTTAAAAGAGTAAATCTATTTTTGGACCTCTACTAAAAAGATTTTCGCTAAAAATGTTAGGACGCTGCTCGTAAAGGCTGCGAACTTCCGGTAGCTATTGAGAGGCTCTATTTGTATTGTATCTTTATTCGACAATTGTACAATAACGTACATTTTCATTTAAAATGCAAAAACACCTTTAAGTGACCTTTACAGTCAAACTAACTATTCAGGGCGGCAACTCCATTGATGTAATAAAATCAAATAAAAAAGGTCCACTGGAGTGAACGGAAATGACGTGATTCTCGTGAAGCGGCTCTGGTTTTGACTAACTGCTAATCTTCTCCGATCGGAAACAGCAGCGCTTCAAAGACCTTCGTCTCAAAATGTCAATATATCCTTTAAGCACTGCTACTCTAAGCAAGTGTCCCCCGCAAATCATAACAGACAAATGACACATGAATTGTAAACACACTGTGAATATTCAACTGAACCATTGTATTATTCGTTTCGTGCCACGCTCAACCGTGGAAAATCGGGGGCCAATTTAAACGACGTACAACACTACATCACTTCCGTAAACAGGGATATTTACCATCTATTAAAATGGTTTATACTGTTAAATTACCCACATTAGGCGTATGGTAAAGATACCAACAATAATAACAATGAAAGCTGCGGTTTATTTTTTTAATATCCGTTGGCTGGGGTTGTCAGGTCGACGTCTCCGCGTTTCCTCCTCCTCCTCCAGCCCTGCGTCGTGCGGGCCGTGCTGTGAATGAGGGCTGGCTGGGTGGGAGGGGAGTTGTTTAGGGATGGTGGGCTGGGGTATCGCGTCTCTCGGCTCAGCTTCTCCACATCCTGTCCGCGTACTGTCGCCTGCCCGCATCCAGTCTAATGGATCGTTTCCAGGAAGATTGAGAAATAGCCTTTACCATCGTGGCATATGCTTATGTTGGTAAATAAGTTGGGATTCATAACTGCTGTTGTCATCGCTGCAGTGAGGAGATTTTCGTTCTCTCTCTCTGGTAAACACAAGGCCTTTCAGCCGTCCCATGTGTAAATGTGGCGGGTTTATTGTGAAAAGATGATCTAAACACGACAAGAGACATCTGCCTTATGTGTGCGTTATCAGCCAGAGACGAGGCGCAGATCGTGTGTCTGTGCTGAGATGTTAAAGCTAGCTCTAGCTACAACAGCTTGGCATCTGTATCACTACAGCTGTGTCATACTGCCATGTCAAATTAGCAGACGTCCACCCGAGGAGAGTGAGTAGCAATGGCCGAACAAGAGATTTGTCCTCATCTGGATTCCATAGGCGAGGTGACCAAGGAGGACCTCCTGCAGAAATCCAAGGTGGGTTTTCATTCATTTCCTGGAAATGTCAAAGATGCCCATTCCAGGTCATTGGCTGTGTGTGCCAAGGCCTGCACGTCCCTTCAGGTTGTTGTAGCAGCCTCAATACTGTTGTAATTGTAATATTAACCACATCAGCTGGAATAAGCCGTCTTCGTAGGTTGTCTACAGTGAAAAGCAGCCGTGCAACAGCTTTTACTCTTTCTGTGCCAAAGAGGTGTTTGTGGCGTTTCTTCTGATCCTTTCTATTCAATTTACGCTGCAGGGAACTTGCCAGTCATGTGGAGCCGGGGGCCCAAACCTGTGGGCCTGTCTGCAGGTAGTGTCTTTTTAAAATCCTCTCAAATCTGCTCTCTTGTCTGTTCAAGGGTAATTATATAAATGATGACCACGGCAAGTTCAACTACCTCCGTCTTACAGATGAGAAGGCCAGCTGACTGCTTAATAATAAATGATTAATTACGTAAACTCAGGAAGTCAAGCCACTACATAACATGGAAGTTGCGGAATCGATACGCTGGGGTTTATAGTCTTGCGTGAAATTAATTTATAGGATTCAGAAGCCCGTCTAACACTGTGTCTCTGCTCTGTAGAGCGACTGCCCATATGTTGGTTGTGGAGAGTCCTTCTCTGACCACAGCACGCTGCATGCACAGGTAAAAACCCTCACACTCACAAAACATACCTGTCTGTTTACCTCCTCGGTGTTCGGTGAGGAGAGAAAAACATTTCTGGTGTGTTTCCTTTCAGGCGGAGAAGCACAACCTGACTGTGAACCTGACGACGTTCAGGATCTGGTGTTATGTATGCGAGAGGGAGGTGTTTCTGGAGCACAGGCCCGCTCTGCTGCCGGTACCTGCTGCTCCCCACCACCACTGTAAAGCCACAGAGCAGGTACGACTTTGCCTCCCAATCTGACTCTGATTTAAATGACGAAAATGTTCCTAACTCGCCTTCTGATTTATAGTATCTGTTCATCTTTTTCCTAGGAAGCAGCTCCCCAGCCACTTAGTCACCCACTGAAAGCAGTACCAATTGCTGTGGCAGAGGAAGACTGTTCAGAGTCAGAGGAGGATGAGCTTAAACCCAGAGGTAGCACTGTCAACATGTCTTCTCCGTAAACAACACAACACATGGATTTCTCAATCCTGTTGTAGTGAAGTTTATCTTAAGAATTATGCTATTCGATTAAAGTGTGGCTCTTGTTTCTCTCGTTTCTAGGCTTGACAGGAATGAAAAATATCGGAAACTCCTGCTACATGAATGCGGCTCTTCAAGCCCTGTCCAACTGGTGAGGTCACTTCCTCTCATTACATTTGGCCATGGCCAAGGATGCGTTTCCTCTCCTATGTTTGTGAAGTTATTTCCTTTTATTTAAACAGTTGTGTTGATGTTATTTTTTTCTCCCTCCCTTTCCTCACTAGTCCTCCTCTCACTCAGTTCTTCCTGGACTGCAGTGGATTAGTCCGCACTGATAAGAAGCCTGCGCTCTGTAAGAGCTACCAGAAACTCATCTCAGAACTCTGGCATAAAAAACGGTAATAAGCACACAACAAATCTGTAATATGACTTGAGACAAGTGCCAGAATTCTGCAATACGAGACTTTTCTCTACTAGTGGATCATTTGCAGTATATTAACTAACTCTCATGGCGGCTACCCTCCCAGGCCCAGCTATGTCGTGCCTACCAGTCTGTCTCATGGCATCAAACTAGTAAACCCCATGTTTCGAGGTTACGCTCAGCAGGTAGGGGCAAGCAGCCAGCAGGTAACTACACCTGGCATCACTCAACAGCTTGACTCGGTGTTGTTCTTTGTTTGTACACATTCTTCACACACTACCTAATATGGCTTGTATTTTTGCTATCAACAATCTGTTATTGATAACCAATAATAGTTTTGGGGGGGGATTTTTGTATTGTTCTTATATTCTTTGGACCAGACAAAGTCATAGATGCTTTCATAACCCCCTCTTGTAGAGCGTTTTGTCACGTTCCACAACAAAATTGTACAAAATTGTCCATGCTGAATTTTGATATAAATATTTTTTGTGTGTGATTCCTCATTTGTGCTTTTTCAAATAATGTAATAAAGAATCCCTTTCAAGTAAACCTTTATAAGAACATTGCAATTCAAGTTCTGTCTGTGCAGAAAATAGCTTATTGGGGCTGAAATTAACCTGTTTTGCACTGAATATCTTTTTAATATAATGTGCAACCTGTGCCAAACAAAACAGAATGAGTGCAGATATGTGTGAGCCATCACGTTGTATCAGTGTTAGCGGCTGCAGGGAGCCTGCTTTCCTCTACAAATCTTTTTAAACCGGAGTTGCAGGCACTCTCAATTCCAAAATTTCAAGCTATTTTTTTTATTTTAGAGTAACTTCGTGATCCAATAGGCATCCTGTAATTGGGTGAAGATAGAATATCTCACCAAACTGCATGCATAAACGTAAAAACAAAAAAGCATCTGTGACCTTTGTCTGACTCTGTGGAAGAAAGAAAAGGTGAACTATTTCTTGAAATACACAAATCAAAACTATGTGTGATTCTTTGTAAGACGTTGAATCTTTCTAACTGATGCAGTTTTAAAATGTTTTCATGATTTATTCAGGCTCATTGCATGTTATGTTATTGCCTGTTTGTAATGGGTATAATAAGGTTGTGTTTGTGCCACTTCTTACCAATATACACAATTTGCTTTTTTGTTGCAAATAAGACTCGCCCTTCTCTTTCCACTCTGCTGTTTTGAAATAGCCCTTTTCCTCTGCAAAACTCCTGTATCTGTGTATGTAGCCGCCCTCATGCATCCTCCTTCTGAGTGAATGCGATGTGCTTTCTCTCGCCACAGGACACCCAGGAGTTCCTGCGCTGTCTGATGGACCAGTTACACGAAGAGCTGAAGGAGCCGCTGACAGAATGCAGCATGAGCAGGGAGGGGAGTGACGTCGAGGAGATGAGAGACGGAGAGCGCTCGCCGTCAGAGGATGAGTTCCTGTCCTGCGACTCCGGCTCCAGCAGTGACCGCGGGGAGGGAGGAGTGGCGGGCGAGGGCGAGCTGCTCCTGCAGGATGTGTGCGACGGGGTCAGGTCACCGGCAGCGGGGGGGATCGCGGACATCAGCGCCGCCGGGTTGATCTCCGAGAAGGAGAGGCTGAAGGAGAGGAGGGTGTCCGGCTCGCCGCTCCACGGAGGCTCGCAAGAGATGGACGAGGACGCCGATGTCGACACGGCGGCGGAGGACCGGGTCGCTGAGAGACGAGAGGAAGAGGAGGTGACGCCCGCCGCGAACCCCGAGGTCCAAAGCCAAGAGAACAACCAGTCGTCTGAGACGGGGCAAGGGCAAGAACCCAGCAGCAACACCTGCGGTAGGCCAGCAGGATTAAGAAAGTGGATTCTACAACGTGACATCCCAGGCATGCGGCTTGTTAGCATACTGTCAATACTGTGCATCTATAATGCCCTTTCTTCTTCTTCTTCTTCTTCTTCTTCTTCTTCTTCTTCTTCTTCTTCTTCTTCTTCTTCTTCTTCTACTACTAGAGCCAGACAACGAAGCGTCAATGAACCAGCCCCAGTCCACTCCCTGCAGTCCTGTGCGAACCCTTCAGGGTCTACATCCCAAACTGTCCTCCAGTCCACCTCGATCCAGCCCGCTCCGCTGTGCAGGACCTGCGTACTCCTACAAAAAAGGTAAGGAAACACCCCGTAGTTTAACTCGGGGAGTCCAGTTTTCACACTCTGCCTCGGATACGTACGCTTGCACCACGTGAGAGTACTAAAGGGCACACTCATTCATTTATTTGTGTCATTTAAGGTATATTGTATGCTTTGAATCCTCATGTTGGTTTAAATACTACATTTTATCACTCTTTATTGTTTACACACAGATTTCACCACATGTTTGATCATGGAAATTTGGTTATAAGTTATGGAAATTTTGTTTAAAGCCATGGAAATTTGGTATAAAGTCATAAAAATTTGGTTAAAAGTCATGGAGATCCTCTGGTCAGAATGTGTATGAACCCTGTACAGAGGGCCTCTTTCTCACGTTGCAGTCCCTCAGCTTCTCCAGGTTGCTGGCGTTAAGACGCCGGCTCTATCTGTGGCGTTAGTGAGGCAGACGGCGGTCGTGAAGTCAAACGACGCTGCCTCTCCTCTGACATCCCCCTCTCTCCGTCGTGAATCTTTCAGCTCAGCTGCAGCTCGGCGCCCGCAAGAAGAAACAGTCTCACTATCGCAGCGTGATCTCGGACATCTTCGACGGCTCCATCCTCAGTCTGGTCCAGTGTTTAACCTGCGACAGGGTGAGCCACGCTCCGTTTCAACCACCAGGGGGCGCCACATGTTCAGTCACAGAGGGGGACGTTTCAACTGAAAGCATGTCCTGTGTTATTGAGTCATTCCTGTATTTTATTGTGATTAGAAAGAAACAAAAACATAGAACACTCTTAATAGAACAATTCACATTTTAAAAACATACACACTGATTTATTCAGATTACGCTCTATTTCCATGACATAAACATTTATTGCTTGAAGCTCTCCTCTTACTGATGGAGGCATGCTGGGTAAACCTCGTCCCTCTGAATGTGTGGCAGGTCTCTACGACAGTGGAAACCTTCCAAGACTTGTCCCTCCCTATTCCCGGGAAAGAGGACTTGGCCAAGCTCCACTCATCCATCCATCAGAACCTCCCTGTCAAGACGGGCGTGAGCCCCGACATTTACGGCTCGCAGGGCTGGATCACCTTCATCATGGACTCCATACGCCGGTCAGTACCTTTTCGGAAGGAAAGGGGAGGAGTCGGCATGTTTGAACGCATGGTCGTGCGTTTTATTTTCAGTCGTATTGTTTTTACTCGTAACTTGAGATTTGCTTAACAAGTTGTGACTTATTGAGGGAGTTCCTTGCAGAGAGAGAGAGATAGAGATAGAGAGAGCGAGAAGGCGAGAAGGCAAGTAGAATCATGAGGGTTTTTTTAAAGATAGTCACGCCCACTTTGATTGCTTGTACATAAAAAAAAGAAAATCCACATCTTTGAAAATTAAACACCTTGAGGGTTCAAAGAAAAGTGTTGACGTCTCTCCACAGTGAAAGCCGCTCTACGTGGTTGCAGGGAACCACATGAGCTGTAAACAAATAATTCATTCGCACACTCCTACCTCAACACAAAAGATGCAGGCGAGGGCATGCGGGCATCACGAGGGATGCTGAAGGGTCTTGAGGACTGATGGGTGGGAGGAGATTATGCAGACTGAGGAGAGCTCTGGAATTCCTGATCCAGTGTTCCAGGACGAGATCGGAGCGCTGAAGCTAACCGGAGTGACTTCAACGTGAACGTAGGAATCACTTCCTTTGCCAGGAGCATCTGCACATGCCTGGACTATGATGCCTGTGTTCATCATCTTACATATTGGGACAGAGGTGCGGAGGCGAGCCTCGGCGCGCTATTTGCTCATCTTCCAGCAGTTCCCAGATTTCAAAAGCACCATCGTTAGATTACATGAGATTAGATATTCCTTTATTACTGTGGGGGGATTTCCTGATTACAGCAGCAAACAGGGTTTGGTGAGTCTTGTCAGAGGCTCTGTGGCGTAACGACGGCGTCTCTTTGCGTCAACAGGTTCGTGGTCTCGTGCATCCCGACGTGGTTCTGGGGGCCCATGGTGACGCTGGAGGACTGCCTCGCCGCCTTCTTCGCCGCAGATGAACTCAAAGGTAAAGGATGCTTCATTGCGCTCACCCACTATTCAATCTCTCGCTTTGAAACATTTTAAATGTCACGTCAAGATGAGAAAATGCATTTCAAAATGTACCTTTTTTCTTTCGCAGGAGACAACATGTACAGCTGTGAGAAATGTAAAAAGTGAGTATGTTTAGTAAATCCAGATGGAGGACATGAATATAAACTGGGCAACAGCTGAAACACTTCAATTTTAAAGGACGTTTTTCATCTAGTCTTTTTTTTTTACACAGTATTTTGCTTTCTACAGGTTGAGAAATGGTGTCAAATATTGCAAAGTACTTAGACTTCCGGAGGTACACATTTATTTTCTTTATCTGATGTTCCTTCTTGCTGCAGATAACAACGGTTGAGTGTCTCCGGCGGTCGGCTTCATAACGTTGTGTGTGTTTGTGTAGATTTTGTGCATCCACCTGAAGCGCTTCCGGCACGAGGTCATGTACTCGTTCAAGATCGGCAGTCACGTCTCGTTCCCGTTGGAGGGCCTCGACATGCGGCCTTTCCTGGCCAAAGACAGTCCATCCCAAGTCACCACTTATGATCTGCTGTCGGTCATATGTCACCACGGCACGGCAGGAAGTACGAGACGTCACATCAGAGCAATTCAAATGTCATTTCAACACGATGAAGCGAAGGTTTTAAATGTTCTCTCTCACATTGCTTTCCCCCCCCCCCCCCCTGGTGCTGCAGGTGGGCACTACATAGCGTACTGTCAGAACGTCATCAACGGCCAGTGGTATGAGTTTGATGACCAGTATGTGACGGAGGTCCACGAGACGGTGGTGCAGAATGCGGAGGCCTACGTGTTGTTCTACAGGTAAGCATGCGAAGGCCCCGCAACGCCCAACACGTTCATACACCCAATCTCTTGACTGCACTTTGGCCTTCGCAGGAAAAGCAGCGAGGAGTCGGTGAGAGAGAGGCAGAAGGTTGTGGCTCTGGCCAACATGAAGGAGCCCAGCCTGCTGCAGTTCTACATCTCCAGAGAATGGCTGAACAAGTTCAACACCTTCGCCGAGCCGGGACCCATCAGCAACCACACGTTCCTCTGTCAGCACGGAGGTGACGTTTGATGACGCGGAGGAAACGCAAACATGCTTCAAAGGGGATTCCGAACGTTGTTTTTAATGAGGAGATGCGGTTGAGTTGCATTATGGGAAATGTAGGGTGCTTTTGGAACTTGACAAAGATCAGTTTTTGGATCCTGCAGGTTTCTTTAGTATTTATTTGTTTATTTTGCAGGGACAATGCATCAACAGTAGAACTGTAAGAGAGGCTGCTTTTCATCTGCTGCTCCGAGAACAGAAATGACAACATCTCCAATATTATAACACAACTAAGATTCATCGATAGACAGACAGTAACGCATCGAAGCAAAAGAAAAGTGTACATTCAGTAGGAGCACATTCATTCAATTAGCAATTAGCTAATCTGACCATTTAAAACAAACACCAAAAAGCTTCTTGTGAGTCCAAGTAAACTCATATTTGTTGATCAGTAGCTAACACTCAATGGTTTATGTTCCAGGCATTACATTTCAACAGTTTTACGACAAATCAATACACACAAATCACACACTTTTTTACAAAAACCCAGCTGCTACTTACACAGATTTCTTTTACCAGCTGTTAAATTGTAAAGGTTTAGTTCTTTTGGGGCCTCTCGAGACATCTCGGCTCTTAAAACAAATAATTCTTCCCCAGATATTTTTATGATATTTGGCTCGTCTACTCGTCTCACTTGGAAAAACACGTCTTCAGCGGTTCTGTGCGTTCCAGTTCCGTTGTTCTCCAAGCGGACCGCAGGGACGAGGGTGGGGATGTTGTGTAGGAGGAGAAGAAAAAAAATCTAGTAGCATTCTTACTGGTACAAGGTCAAATAACGTGTCCTTTAACGTCAATCCATTGTGTCTGTGTCCAGGGATCCCACCTAATAAATACCACTACATAGACGACCTGGTGGTGATTGTTCCCCAGAACGTGTGGGAGTACCTTTACAACAGGTAAATATGCAGCATCTCACCGTTTCACAGCATGATATGGATCCAATGTGAAACCCACAGAGAGCGACACACAACATTTATTTCAAGCAGCTTTTTTTCTGCAAAAAAACCCCCAAGAACTTTAAAATCTCCATTACCTGCAGCACCAAACATCATACAAAAGGAAGTTAGCCACGAGCGAGAGCGCCTTACAGCGGAAGACACGGATATTTCCCTTTAGGAGTTTGTGGAGAGGCCAAAATATTTGAACATTTTTTACGTTTAAGTTGTCAAATCTGGTTTCTCTGTTTGTTTTTTCCCTGGATGGAGCTCAACAGCGGTGTTTATGGAAGAAAAATGGCTCTGAATAAATCTGCATGATGGCAAAATTGTAAAGAAAGGCTATGACTGAACGTTGATGTTTTGGCTGCATATGTTTACGTCATTTGTGTCAATCAGTCCCGATATATATTTCTAATAAATGTTTATAAAACCGTTTCTGTCCTCAGTTTTGGAGGCGGGCCCGCAGTGAACCACCTGTATATGTGTGCCATCTGCCAGGTGGAGATTGAAGCTCTGGCTAAACGCAGGAAGACAGAAATAGACACTTTCATCCGGGTAAAGAGCCGCGTTCACCTGCTCGTCGACACGTCTTCGCGCTTTGTGTTGGGCCGCTTGAATGAGCAGCTTTCTCTCGCCCACAGCTGAACAAAGAGTTCCAGGCCGAAGAGGCGCCGACGGTGATCCTGTGCATCAGCATGCAGTGGTTCAGAGAGTGGGAGGGCTTCGTGAAGGGCAAAGACAATGGTACGACCCCGCAGGACGTGGTGCATTCAGCTTCATCGTCTTTCTGTCTTTACGTACATATTTCTCACCCGTTTTTTTTGTTTTCTTAGAGCCGCCTGGTCCCATCGACAACAGCAAGATCGGGGTCATGAAAGGAGGGCACGTGCAACTCAAGCAAGGTGAACACCTCGGCGCTAGCTCGTAAAGTAGAGAGAAAAAAGACAGGCGGTCAATAAATCCTTTTTTTAACGTGCGTTTCTCGCCCTCAGGTGCCGACTACGGTCAGATCTCGGAGGAGACGTGGCAGTACTTGTTGGGTATTTATGGCGGAGGCCCCGAGATCGCGGTGAGGCAGACGGTGGCGCCGGCCGACCGGGACAGCCTCCACGGGGAACGGAAGATCGAGGCCGAGACCAGAGCACTTTGACAAGGAAAGAGGTAGGAATGGAGGCTTTTCAAATGCCAAAAAACCCCACATCCTCGCGCACAGACGTTCATACGAACACCAACGTTACGAATAGGAACGCCATCACTAACGTTGGGTATGTTTCACCCGATATAATGTACCTGATAAAATATACTTCTTTAAAAATATATTGAAATACAACAATGCAAGGCAAGTTGAAGTACTCATCTTTCATTTTACCCTCAAGAACTTCTTATAACATGAAAAACACTCATAGGGGGGGAAAAAGGCTAAAAAATCAGGTGAAAAATTAGAAAATAGTCAATAAAACATCCATATAAATGTTTATTCTTTCAATCAAATTATTGTCTCTCATTCATTTGTGTCATGTAAGGTTTACTGTATACTTTGAATCCTCATTGTTAGTTTAAATACTACATTTTATCACTTTTTACTGTTCACACACAGATTTTTACACAATGTTTGGTCGTGGAAATGTAGTCAAAGTCATGGAAAATGTTGTTTAAAGTAATGAAAAACCCATTGTGTAGAATGTGTATGAACCCTGGTTAATGTTTATGGGTTAAATACACGTTCTGGTGATGTGTGACTCTTTACTGGAAGCTGTGGTTGTGGCGCTGGTCCACCCACTTTTTCTTACGTCAAACACATAAGCTCAGAAATTCCTTCTGGTCATCAGAGAGTAAGATAGCCGCATCGGGCGGCCAAGAATAATAGAGGCAGTGGATTCGGCGAGTACACAGCTGCAAATCCAATCCAGACCCTTTGAGCCGACGGGCCCATGATTTGTTCTCAACAAGGTTTTTTTCTTGTTCTTCCTTTTCAGGTCTTCTGTTCCCCCTTTTCCACTCCTGCCCTCGCGGGAAGCTGAGGAATTTGCACCTTGGTGAAGAAGCCTCGTCGTGAGCACTTTGTAAATGTAGCAGCGCACTATTCAGAGAGCGAGAGCGTGAACCGGTACTTAAATATCACGTAGTTTATTTATTGAATAACTCTGATCCTTAAATAAAACGTTGTGTCACATCTATGGAGCTGTTTTTGGTCGCTATGGGTTGTTTCAGCGGCTGCTGTGTAGACTGAACCAGTCTGCTGAGGAGGAAGAGGAGGAGGAGGAGGACAGAGCCACTGTGGGATGTTTTGGGTTCGAGCTTTTCTTCTTCATTGGAAGCTACAAACAAACCTTTCTGTTGTTTGCCTGCTTCCATGTCACACAGCAACACGTTCAGACATCGAGTGGGAGACTCAGACTCCTGCACCTTCGACCTTAAAGACACAACATAGCCCAGCGCTCAGGAATGGAAGTCTCTTGTTTGTGTTGAAGCCGGTGAAATGATCAGATTCATGAACTTTGAGGAAACACCACAGCTGGTTTGTGTCAAAGCACAAAACATGTCCCAAAAGACCATTTTCAGAGGGTTACCTCAAAAGCTTCAAAATGCATGTGATGCTACTCCTTTCTAACATCTACTGACTACCTACCTACCTACCTACCCACCTACCTACCTACCTACCTACCTACCTACCTACCTACCTAACTAACTAACTAACTAACTAACTAACTAACCCCTTTCACAGACAGATCCAGGAGTCAAACGCACAATAACGTCTTTTTTGGGCTCAAGGAAATAACGAGTCCCTCCTGTCCAGAACTATCTATAATCGGGCATACGGGCGTTAATGTAGATATATATATATATATATATATATATATATATATATATATCTTTTTTGTTTTTTCTGTTGGGTCCTTTCTTTAATCTCTTATTATACCAATACTCCATTCTTTAAAATCTGCGTTACATTTGTCAAAAGGGTAATGTCTTGTGCAACAAAATATTAGAACTGGCTTTCCTAATAATAATAATCGCTGACGCAGTAACTGTTGTTCAGAAGTTCTTGAGAAGAGATAAATCCAAAAAGACCATTGCTGCAGTACCTGTTCACACAGAGAGAGGGCAGTGTTTCCACCATGTAACGATCTGACTCACAATATATATGATATGTGTGTGTGTGTTTGTGTGTGTGTGTGTGTGTGTGAGTGTGAAGCTGTGTGCTCGGGATGTCACACAATAAGCTATTTGCTTGTGAAAATATTAATATGTGCAAATTGCCTTTTTGTTAAAGATGCATTTTAAAATTATAAATGTAAGAAGAAATAGGAATCTTCGCAGTGAGACCTACAACTCCTCATAACAGTCCCTTCGTGTCAAAAAGAGATTAGATTCAGATCTTGTTTTTGTTTTGCACGTGCGTCCGGATGAGTAAACGAGAGTCTGATGCAATTTAAACAAAACGGCTCCAAATATTAAAGTGTGGCAGCTGTTTTTAGGATTTAATCTTAAACTTTAAAGCTTTAAACTTAAACTGTATATGCAGTTGATCAAAGCCATTTTTTAATCTAATAATCTTTATTTAAGTCTAAAATCGACAAACGTCAGAAAAGCTCAAAGCCGAGCGAATAAACCACATCCTCTACTATCTTATTAAAGATAAAACACATGCTTCTTTTTTTACTCAAAAGTTCTGCAATATCTTTGCGTGCAACACATGAGAAACATAAGATAGCTAAAATCAAGTGTGACTTTTCTGTTATATAATTAATAATAATCACCATTGGTGAATGAAAAAGAAAGAAAACTGTAATTTTCAACGCCAAATTAATTTTAAAAAGTAAGAAAACTGAGTCTAATCTTCAGCTGCCATGTTGTATTCTGTCTCTTCGCAGCATTTAGGCATTGAGATCCGAAATATAGTCTAAACGTAGCCGAAATGTAAAAAATCTGACAATGTAATTAACGATGTGCAGTCAACCTACCTGTCATCACCACTCAGCTTCATCACCACGAATCCTTTCACATTATCATTTGATACCATGAATATAGACATCAATAATAGCAGCTTTAAGATCAAAGATAAGCGTTAAAGCCTACATGTGTATCATATCGTCCCTGTTTGTCTTTTCGCGTTAACCCAGCAGGAACTGAAGCTTCTTCCAGTTTTATTAAAGATCATCAAACCTCAGATAGCGCTGAATATCCTTTGACCAAAGCCATTAAATACTAAACAAACGGTTCATGCTAATCCTTTTATTTCTTTGACACATCAAACATGGACGCCCGAGTCTCAGTTTTATGCGTTGATGTGAGAGAACACAAACACTATTTGTTTGAAGAAAACAGCACACGTGCAGTGTGTATCTACCAGAGAAGATACTGATAAAACAAGGATTTGTGTGTGTGTGTTATATGTTC
This sequence comes from Clinocottus analis, assembly GCF_023055335.1. Taxonomy (NCBI): domain Eukaryota; kingdom Metazoa; phylum Chordata; class Actinopteri; order Perciformes; family Cottidae; genus Clinocottus; species Clinocottus analis. The sequence continues at coordinate 16,503,249 of NW_027175854.1, read as the reverse complement.
AGACATTGCCGCCACCACACACACACACACACACACAGCTGTGCACACAGCCGACAGTGGAGGCCGAGGCAGTGCAGCCTTAAGAAACGTTGAGTGGTAATTACTTTATTATCCCCACCCATGAGTTGTGTTTGCTTGTGTTACAGCATGCGCTGGTAGCTATGCGTGTGAGATTTCCATTTCACAAGACAACACACACGACATCACGAGCATCGCTGTGGTTAGACCGAGCTCATCACGACAGCCTGGAAGCGGCACAACGGGATTTCACTGACTCATGTGTTCCCCACATTTTGTCTGTGGCGACGATAATTGGGGATGCTTTGATAAAAAATGGGACTTCAGTGGTTCACCACAAATCACTGCGATGTCTTAATGTCTGTATAACTGTAGTGTAATTACTCGTGACGGTTAAATGATTAAAAATCCTTTGTCTTTGATTTGAAGGTTTTCTATTTATTTGCTGTGATATGAATATGAGGAGAAATAGAAAATGGAAAATAAAAAACAGGGACTGTTGTGTTTGGATAATCATTTTAAAACCACACTGATATTTCATTTTAAGATGAACTCCGATTGAAATGTTACGCTTCGCTTCTCGGTTTGTGAAAACCGAAGTATATCGTCTCTTAATAACCCTGGTGATGTCACGGTGATGTCATCGGGGTCAACTAGACTTCGTAGTAACTGCACATTTACAGAAAGTTTGCAACCCAGAGGGGATTCGGTTTAATTTTACACGTATGCTTTCTTGCTGAGAGATATTATATGTGTGTGTTAAATTAGAAGGTTGAAGCTAAAGGACAATTAGCTTAGCATAAAGACTGTAAACAGAGGGAAACGGTTACCTGGTTCTGTTCAAAGGTACGAAAATCCACCTAGCAGCACTTATATGTATATATTTGTTCATATTTTAATGTATAAAAACAACTTTACTCATTGACACAGCTGTTTCCATCTGCATCCAGTATTTATGTTAAGCTAACAGGCGGCTAACTCTTGTCAAGAAAGCGAATATGGGCATACTTAATATTTAAAAGTATTACTAATTCCCTACATGTCCATTTTGGTTTCATCACTACGCATCTGGAGTAAAGCTTTGACGAGGAGGTAAAGATGAGGTAAACACATTTTTGTGAAGGTATCGCTAAGCGTGGGAGGCCGCTGTGATGTCATCTCCTGTCCCGTACGCATGCTCAGCTGCATCCAGCCCAGACCGAGGCGGGCCGATGAGCAGATGTGATGCACATGCCGAAAGAGCGTTCTTGAAGACAGGGGAGCCGACTCCTGTTCAGGTAAGACACACACACACACACACACACACACACACACACAGCTTAGAGGACACAAATGCAACTGCAGCATCCGTCCACATCACAACCCCTAAAACATTGGCACGTTTCTTGCACGGCGTGTCTCATCCGAGCTGCGATGCCGTCCTCACACGCTGCGTTTTGGGGGTATATTGGCACTTAATTAAACATCCTGTAGAGCTGTAGTTTCACTGGCCTTTGCAGATGACATCACAGTGAGAATCCAGGACAGCAGGGGGCGGGCTTTAAGAGGGCCGCCCCCTGCTGTGTGCATGCTCTGGGATGGGATGGGCGTGGCCAGGAGCAGCAGACCACTTGCCCTTTCCAACCTCATCATCAATGTAATTTGCACTCTCGCTAATGGATCTGTGTGTGTGTGTGTGTGTGTGTGGTCCGCCTCGATTTGCATGATGAAGGTCAGACGATGGATTTAGGAGGGAATGTTGAGTGGAATGATTTCCAATGATGCATTGTCATATCTGAGCCAACGTGAAAGGGAAGATAAGCTGCATTTGTTCCCTTCTATCTCTGTAACGCTGTTCAATATGTTTTCTCACACAGATGTTCTTCACACGAAGCGCCAGTGTAGCTGAAATAACTATAACTGCTTGTTGCTACAGCTGTGTATTCTGCCAGGGTTTTATGTACATTATTAATATTCCAATTCATAAACACTTGAGTGGTTCCCCCATTTTTACCCTCGAGCAGTTACTTTCTTTCAACTGCCCTGCTGCATGTTAGCTACACGTCATGAATCAGAGCTCTGGAGGACCACCAACTATTCTTTAATAGTCTCTGGCTCTCTTTGTGCTTTCGCACCAGTGCACGTGACACGTTCGCAGCGTTTGATCTGGCCGCAAAAGCTCAAAGTTGTTTCAAAGTGCGTGACAGGAACTTTTTTTGTGAGGCAGCTTTGAGTTTTTTTTCTGCTCCAAATCTTCTGCCTGGCTTCAGACTGAAATGTATGGAAGCTCATTTCAGCCACAAAAAAATAAAATTAAAAAATTAAAAAAGGACCAAAAACAAAACAAAAAAAGACTTTTTTTTTTCTTTTTTCGTCGCCTTTTTTTGTTGACTTGAAAAAAGGCAACAACAAAAAAAGTCGATACATTTTTTTTTGGTCCTAACTTTTTTTTTTTTGGGGTCCTAATTTTTTTTGAGGGGCGCGGAAATGGGCTTCCATAGGATGTTCTGTTGCCGTTAATACTTTTTTGTATTTAAAGTTACTGTAAAGGAACTTTTTTACTGATTAAGAAACAGTCTCAATTTGAATCTGATGCCTTTAAATGACCTCCAGAAGTAAACCATCAGCGAGACGATTACATTTGAATGTATTCTGTCAGATGCAGTTAAATTAGAGGTTTTCTACAGGGACTCTGGTACTTTAAGTTTTTTAAAACTCTTATTGTCTTATACCTATTTCATTTATACGTATTGTGTTCATTTCAAAATGTCTCATTATTAGCTTGCGGCAACGTTTTCTCCCTTTAACTTGTCTCCACATGTAACCTTATACGTGTGTGACATCTCACTTTACAGCCACGCATCGTCAGGCTGAAGAGAGCATAACTAACCAGACGCAGGCGGCAGGACATGTGTCAAAGCTGCAGGCCTCCGTGGTGATCCTGCACGCCATCGTCAGAGGGCCGAGTCACCAGAAAGACATCCTGGAGGAAGCCTCGCTGGATCTACTGCCAGCGCACTCGGCTCCTCGCTCTGGGAACCCTCGCTGTGGTTTCTGCAAAAGCGACTGCTGTAAATATTTACATGCCGTGTCTGGCAGCTCTTGGAGACGGAGAACACCTTGAGATGAGACGTGACCTTTTAACTGGTGGTATAGCCCCAGCCGGGCCCTGCAGGCAGGGCTGGACGTGAGGCTTGTTGTGGTATTTTTAGTTTGCTTGAAAACAAGAAAGAGCTCGTTTGAGTACAGTCGCTCTTCTTGGTTTCACTCCCCTCCCTTGTCTGTATTCTTTCACTCATCTGAAACACATGTTGCAGTAGTTTGAGAAGATATTATTTTGTTCATTGTACATGACAGAGACACTGATGTTTATGTAACTATGTAATGGAAAATCCATTCAAGATGAAATAGTGGGGATGAGTGTGCATACTGATGCCTGTGTGTAGTCAGTACAGTCAGTCACAAACACGCACACACACACACACACACACACCATGGGCTGTGCCATGTGCTCCCAGCTGGTTGACCAGTGTTTGCATATTTCTGTCATCCAATGGAGAGGCTGCAACGAATTATTACTGTCATTATCAATTAATCTCTCTTAGTTGCTCTACATACTGTTGTCACAGTTTCTCAAAGTCCAAGGTGATGTCTTAACAAGTCTTTTTTTGTCAGATAATCACTTTAATGTGATATAAAACAGAGAAAAGTTGTGAAGCTGGAAACAGCGTTTTCTGCCTTTTTTTTGCATGAAAATTGAAATTAAAGTTTAAACTATTTAAAAAGTTGGTGATTATTTTTGACTAGTTGCAGCTCTAATACAATATATATATATATATATATATATATATATATATATATATATATATATATATATATATATATATATATATATATATATATATATATATATATAATTCATGAGGAGACTTTTTTTTCCATCTCTGAGGGACTTTTTACTCGCTGTCGCCTCGGGGAGCCACGTTTGGGATTCATGGAGTTATGAATGAAACATTCCGTTTTCTTCTTTCAGTACAAACCTGCCAGTGGGTGGTGGGGTGGTGGGGTGGTGGGTGGAGGCGTCACCGCCGGTACAAAGTGCCTCCTCCCTCGGGCTCACTCTCGCTTTTCTTCAGCAGCTTTACGCACGCAGGCAACCAGACTCGGATCTCTTCCTCCATCCCGGCGTGGATCATCAACGCGGAACCATGGCAGTCCTGATAAGAAATGAAGTTTTCACCTGTTTTGTTTTCTACGGCGTGCTCCTGGTGCTGAAGATGTACGCCATAGCCGTAATAACGGGACAAGTGAGGCTGCGCAAAAAGGTGAGTGAGGAGGACCAAAGCGGAGGAAGCAGCAGGAGTTCTGCTGCCGGGAAACTTTCACTGAAACTTTCTTCTTCCATTCAAAGGCTTTTGCCAACCCCGAGGACGCGCTGAGGAACGGAGGCTTACAGTACCACAGAGAGGACGCAGACGTGGAAAGATGCCGCAGGTAAGAGAGCAGGAAGCTCGAGAAGAACTAATTATTTACTTTAAAAGTTATTACTGCAAGCAGTTGGGTTCCATTAGATCATCTAGGAAGTATTCCGCTCTTGTACTTGGGTATAAAGTACCACAATGTAAAAAAAACACAACACACGCATAGGAACATGGCCTAAAGAGTCATATATACCTGTTGAATATTTATGCATTTAAGTAGCATTTGTATTACTTATTGAAAGTATTTTATATGATCTGGATAGTTAATCTATATCCACATGATATATAAACTTAAACATACAATTAAAATGTGTAAAGTAAGCTTTCTAACCAGTACTTCAGTATCTTATAAGTAGAAGTTACTTACAAAGAAACATGACATAGAAAAACAACAACATCATCCAAAGTACCTCAAATGTGTACTTCTTCTGAGAAGTACTTTCTACAATTGCATCATGAGGATGTTACATTCAGTTACTGTGTGTCTGATGAGTAATATTTGTAAATGTTCTTATGTTATGTTTGCATGTTACAGACCTCCATGTGCCAAAAAGTTCTAATTATGAACCGCCAATGTCGATTTTCCAATCGTTATTTCATAATAATTGAACATTTTTCCATCTACGTGCCACTCTTCATGTGATTCTCTGCATTGTTTTTTTCAACAAGCCCTGACAGCCTGCAGGAGATGTGCTTCATTGCTCGGTTTGAAGTTGTCAGGAATCACATATTTTCTACTTGTAAAAACGCTCCCCTGAGTTTTACAACCTCTGTCCCGGCCCCGTGTAAGAATTTGTGATTGGGAAACAATTTTCCCCCTCCGAACAAATCTGGCTCGGTTATTAATTCACGTTTGTGAATCGCTCCAACTGGATGTGTCCTGCTTCGTCCGCGAGCCTCCTCTTTCCTTTTTATTTGTGATGTGTTGTTTCTGCGGAAAACAGGGCAAGAGTTTCCTCGAACAATGTTACGCAATGGAGTGGATCCCGGTGGTTGGAGAGGGGGAAAAGCAGGAGAATTGAGCAAATGATGAGCAGAGTCAGATCATGCCCAAAAAGGAGAAAGTCAGTGACGTCATCCGTCATCCAGGACGCCAAATAATCAGGAAAATTACAGAATACGTATAATCCAGGACGAGAATGAGTCACTTAATCATTCCAGTGAGGAAGAAAGTGATTCACGACTTCACAGGAGAGTGAAAACGTTACGAAATAATGTCTCTTTTGCCCCCCCCCCCCCTCCTGTAGAGCTCATAATAACGACATGGAGAACATCTACCCCTTCCTCTTCATCGGCGCCATCTACTCCATGACCGGGCCGTACCTGGCCGTGGCCCGCCTTCACTTCATGGTGTTCTTCGCGGCTCGCGTGCTGCACAGCGTCGCCTACCTGCTGGCCCTGCGGGCGCCGACCCGCTCCCTGGCCTACGTGGTCGCGCAGATCCCCTGCGTCTCCATGGCGCTGCAGATCCTCGTAGCGGTGGCGGCCTACGCCTAAACGCGCAGAGATACGAGGTGAGGCAGTGAACTCGAGGTGGAAGAGATTCATTTACGGTCTTTCATAGGAAAAAAGAAAGCAGGAGGAGGATAGCGCAGAGGCCTTCTGGGCGAGAGGGGGGAACACGGACAGGAATGCCAGTGAGAGTGCAATAGGTGTGTGATTACGCTGTAGTGTTCTAGTGTTTTATTAATGTCGAAATGTGAGGTTGTTTGAAGTTGACGTCCTGGTACTGTACTATTTAAAAATGAAGTTCGTTTCCCTTGTGTGTGTGTGTTTTTTTTTAAAGAAGGTTCTGTTGATTCGAGCTGATGGAAACTAACCGACGAAGAGTCGCAGACGTTTAGTCGAGGGCACAATGGAAGACTTTTTTTTTATTCCCAGCGCTGCACGTTCATCCTGACACGTGGTGTTCACGGCCCTGACCGCTGTGCACAAGGTGTGTGTGTGTGTGTGTATCCTGCAGGGGCTTCACCTGTGTGTGTACTCCATCTGTTGTATTAACGCTTGTTTGGGTCCTGACAAACTAATTGAGTTTGCAACAAACCTGCAGAAAACTAAAACGGTGGAAAAAACATTTTTATCTGTGAAAACGTGGCTCGAGGCCTTTTCTTGAAAGTGTTCTAATAATAATAATTTATTATTCCATTTAATGTATACAGAGAGGGTTTTCTGACCCCAACATGCATTGTTGTGAGCAATAAAATCTTTTACAAATCACAACAATTCACTTTCAGAGACATTATTGTGTTGACTCATTGAACCGGTTGTGCAGAGACAGTATGGAGTGTTCTTGTTTTAAGGGAACCGGGCCCCCTTTGTGTGTGTGTGTGTGTGTGTGTGTGTGTGTGTGTGTGTTCTTGTGGGAATGTGAGATGATACAAAACTCCGCGGCAAAGCTCCAGCATTCCTCCACCTATTATGTAAGATTTTTGGCTGTGCTGTGTTATCCTGCGGGGCAAGGAGGGAGCTGGAGCCGTATGGACACACTTATAGACGAGGTTCCCACCGATTACGGCTCGGCAACCTGCTCCAATCACCTGTTCCATCGTCGGAAGTTAAAACGTTTTTTTTTTTCATCCCATCATCCTTGCCGTGGTTCTTTCACACACCTGTGTGACTTGTATTTGGCTTCCCAGCCTCTCACGAGATGGTGTATTTCCAGTTCTCCCATTTCCAGTGATGACTAAACCTCCAAATTACAGAGCAGTATAATGTTCTGTGATTATGGCGTTGTTGTTTTTTTTGTTCACTCCCAACAAAAGACAAATAACAAACCCTGAAAACGTGGGAGGACTGGAAAAGCCTAAGCCCTTCTGGCTCTGAGTTGGGTGAATGAGCATTAGCGATGCATCTGATCTGGGTGAAACGTAAAGCTAATGACACGTCAGGGACAAAGCGGCGCGGCGATATCCGGTATGCGTCAGCGGCGGGGTCGTCTCAACCTGCCCGCGGCCTCGGGGGCGAAAGGAAACGAGGCCTCTTTCCTACACTCCTCACTTTTCCTCTCTCCTTGTCAGCCCATGAACTCACTGAGCGAATGAGCTGTGAGGCTTGACTCACACTCACACACACGTGTGTGTTGCTGAGTGACTGCAAAGTTATGGAGACATAAAATGTTTTAAGGTCTCCGATCAAGAGATTACTCAGTTTTTTGGACCCTCGGGCTGTTTCCCGTCTGTAGATATTCGCTTTTATTGGCTGGAAAAGTCGACTGTTTTATGGCTGTCGGCTTCAATAAAGAGAGAGAGAGCGGTACAAATGTTTCTTTAGGGGTGATTTCATCAAAGTGCAGTTACATATTTATTTATCTCCACCTTGTGGCCAATGATCACCACTGATAAACGTAGGAGGTATTCAGAATCTTTACATAACAGCGGCTGTAATTGATATTTTTTTATAATAATGTAGAAATTATTAAATGCATGGGCCGCGGGGTCAAGGCCCATCAGAGCTTTTAAAACATATCTCTAAAATGTTTAAAACCAATTATGAAGGTGATTACGTGACTGGTGGAGTCACATGTTGCAGAAAAAGACATTTTGATATCTGAAAAACTTGGATTGTATCTATGATGGGTGAAAAAAGAGCAACAAATAAAACAAAACTAGTAAACAGCTGAAATTTCATAAATATTTATTACATATCAACGAACAGAATCGACTACTTTCACAGCAGTGGTCTACAGCACTTGTTTAAAATAATTGCTCAAATAATAATCATAGTAATATCAATAATAATAATATAGTTCAGTTTCATTTGAGGCCACATTTGATACACAAACATTTACAAGTAGTACTTGGCATTAAAAACGATGGCGATACAATATTTTTAAGACACTTGGTGTTTTTTTTGTTCATTTTCATTCATTTTGATATCACAGAGAGGTTCAGCAACAGTCTAAACAGTAAATATAGATTTAAAAAAAACAAAATAAAACAGTGAAAATGCCAAGGGGAGGTAGGAACAAAGAGTACTTGACAGAAATACGAGAGAAATAGGAACATCATACGTGGGAGAAGCAGTGTCACAAACTGGAACTGACCGGCATCCCCCAGAGTAATAAAACACCTTTTTTAAACCCCGCCCCCAACATCCCTTTCTTCTTCTTCCCTTTTCAGTCTTTCTGAGCTGTGTTACTGTGAGACGGGCGGGAGAACAGAGGGAAGGCGTGAGAGAGAGAGAGCGAGAGAGAGAGAGAAAGAGGCTCATGCAAGATCTGAAGGCCGTGTTGAAACCAGCGCTCCCAGTTTGCCGCTCTATGCGTCGTACCACTGGATCCTCAAAAGGCCTTTTTTTTCTCTATTTGGGCTTCACCGCCGCCTCGCGATCACGACGCAGAACTTCCTCCCCCGTTGCGCTTCGGACTCGGGGGTTCGCGCTCCACTGCGACCGATGCGACCTCCTCGGTGCTCAGTTGGAAGGAATGAAAAGTGCATTTTTTATACTTGAGAATGCTAGTTCTGAAGAAAACTGCAGAGGGAGTGAGTGTTTGCCGGCTGCCAAAAAGAAGCCGAAGAGTTGTAATCGTAGCAAAGGGGTTTGCAAATGGAGTGTAAGCAATGCAAAGGGGTTGAAATGAGTCAATGCGTGTGTTTTTCCACAGTGTGTGTGGATGTGTATGTGTGACTCTGTAGCATGAAGTCCTTGTTTGGAGGGCCATGACAGGGAATAACTGCAGCTCACCAAGGGACTCCCGGGAGAGAGAGACGATGTCTGAAGAGTGAAAATGATGCAGTAAGGAGAAGTTAAAGAGACAGTTTGAGATTCTAAACAGCTCAACATCCCACCACAAAGCTTGTGATGTCACCCAGTCCTGAAAAACACCGAATCATTTGGAACGTATTCTGACGTCAAAGAGTTGAACATTTTGATGTTTGAAGGGAGTTTTTCTGAGTTGAAGTCGTCGTTTTAATAATTGGGAGTGTTTCCAAATTCATTATCATTCGGCACCTTTTGGCGTACAAAAGAAAAGAGCACGCACGTTGAAAAAACTTTATATTGAATGCTATTTTGGTGTAGTTTAGTAGTCGAGACAGTTTTAGCTTTTTAACGTTTCCAATCGGCTGAGTTTGAACGTCGTGAATTATTGTACTTTTTGTCCTTTGCTGCGCCATCCATCTCTCTGAACACCTGCACTTCCTGTCGTCTCTGTCGCGGTTTGCTTTGTGATGACGTGGCAGACGTTACGGTTCCCATAGAAGCTTTTTCACAAAACATTGAGCAAAGGCAAGGCCATGCAGTTTTAAGAACGTCTCGTTCTCGTGAGCGAGCGAGGGAGGGAGCGAGGGGCCTCCGGTAAGTGAACTGATCCAAACTGAACAGAGTCGGGGGACACCATATAGTCATCAAACGAGGACTACAATCATGGCTGCTACTGTCAGACACCAGCATACGGTGGCTGTTAGGTGTAGTTCAGTGGAGGATGCTGGGAAATGGCACTTGTGGGAGACTTTGCCTCCAGCCCTGTCTATCTGTGTACTGTGAGTAGGGAGAATAATAAGGACAAAGATATGCAGAGTGCATAACACATCATACTTTCACTAAATATGGGAATAAAATGGACTTTTATAATATATCTATAAATATGCACGGCAGGCATGTTCGCCTGTCACCGTGTATGCATTCTCATGTACGACCAGATGTACACAAACGTATGTATATTGTAAATAATCACATAATATACAACACATATTAAGCTCTCGCAACTTCAGCGGGAATTGTGAACGCGGAGATCTTTTTATTCCATCGTGCCTCGGTGCGCAGATTTACATTCAGTTTTTGTGGTTTGGGCCTCAAACCGGTAACAATATCTGAAGGCTGAATGAACCACGGCGTCGCACACCGCCTCTTTGGGTTATTTGCTGCGGGGCAACACAAACACCCAACACACACACACACACACACAGGTGCACGGTGGCCGAGGGCACGCGGACACGTCGTGCATCCCGCTGCACTCGTCTCGTCCGATGAAGGGGGGGGAGACCCAAGATACAGGGAGGTAAAGTCAAGAAAACAGATTTCAAAACAAAACTCAACTGAAACGATGACATAACGGTGGCGGTGCAGGAGGAGGAAGGAGGAAGTAGGTGGAGGGGGGGGGGGGGGGGCGGAGAAGTGCACGGTGGGATTGTCTTCACTTTAGGTCCAGGACGTCTTCTTCAAAGGAGGTGGACAGGGCGAACGCGCTGGCCAGAGGCGGGCTCTCCTCTCGCGGCGCCGGCTTGTCCAGCTCGGCCTCCGAACTGGGCGAGCAATGCAGCTGGAGGTCCAGGTCTGAATCAACGGACTCCGAGGCTAATCTGTGATCAGAAACACACACACACACACACACACACACACACACACACACACACACACACACACACACACACACACGACTCGAGCTCGCATCAACATCAAGCGACCGTTTAAATGTGCGACGCCGCTGATGCTGCTGCCGTCGGATTCGGTACCTGTCGCTGTTCGTTGACGTCAGCGCTCGCGCTTTGGGGTCTTCGTCCGCGTTCTTCTTGCTCATCTTCCTCGGTTTGACCGTCCCGCCGTCCGACTTTCCGCTCGGCTCCTCTGTCAAGCCTTTGTTTGTGGGAAAAGGAAATGTGTAAGTAACTCAATGTGTGCTTCAGTTAGAAACTGTTTGGTAATCAATTTAGTTGTTTTTTGTTGCATGTTTTGATCTGACATAAGCAAAATGTATTTGATTTCATGTTTTGTTGTGAGGTGCTTTTATTTTGAAGGCGAGAATTACGGTTTAACCGGAAGTCAGTGTGCGCCGTTCAACGGCTAAAAAGTAACTGTAACGGTCATACGGAATGTAAAAGAAAACGGTTTTAGCTCTCCCCTGAAGAGGAACAAGTTCTTACGTTGGTTTTTTAGTGATTAATTTGTGTTTTGTAAGGAATAAAACCATTTAAAAAATCATCAGTTAAAGTCCAAGACCATCTGTCAGAGGAGTACGCTACAAAATGAAATACGCTAATTGGCTTATCACAGAAGATCAAGGCTCTCAAATCTCTCCTCAGTGTAAGGCTACAGCTAGCAATTCACCCAATTAGACATTTGTGCAAAATTAGCACAAATTAGCTTGTGAATTCTTAAGTTTGGGCCAAAAATAGTGAGTTTTGACCACAGTAGTTCATCGTTGAGCCCAAGTTTGAAAAAATGACACCAAGGCTGAGCTCATGTTCATGAGCCCCTGCTTCCAGTATTTATACTAAGCTAAGCTAAGCTAAGAGGCTAATAGAAAAGCTACTACGCATATTTCCCGCTCTGACTAAACACATCAACACAAGATAAATGGGTCGAGTGTTCATTTTGTGTTTGTTTTACCGAGCAACTCCTTGCGAGTGCGGCTGGCGATCTCCTTGATCTCCATGCGGGACAAGGAGAGCGAGTGCGTGGCGGAGATGAGAAGCGACGGCGGCACCATGGCGGGCGCCGGCGCCGTCAGGACCTTGTTGACCAGCGGGGACTTCAGGGGTCTTTCGATGCTGCGGCCCACCAAGTTACACAGAGGGATCTTGAACATGTGCTTACATGCCGATTCACCTGGGAGGAAGAGGAAGAGGGATGAAGGGAGAGAGCGGCGGACAAATGAAATGAATGAGAAATGCATTCAACTGAAGTGCGATAGTGTTTTTGCTCGTGTTAGCTCACATCAAGGCAGTTCTATCTGAAGCATAACATATTCTTTCCAATGAACATTGTCAATGTATTTGACTTTTTGACAAAAATGACATTACTGTTGCGCGATAACGCACGTGGAAGAAGGGACTATTTCTCAAAAAATTTGAACGTTTTGTTTGGTTTCTTGCACAAAATTAGAGGAGAAGATAGAGAGAGCTCGCATTTCTGTCTGGTGGGACTTCTGTCCATGCACTGCGTTTTTATTGTCCACAGAAACAGTTTCTTACTTCCATGACTCTAATGTAGCTAATGCTGATACTCGAGAGGCAAATGGAGCATCTTATTATTCACCAGACAGACATAAGAGTGGTATTGACCCTCTCTTTTAATCCCTCGGCAATAAGAAAATACAATTCCTTTGAAACCCTCTCCGCGGTGCGTTCAAGGACCCCTCTCATGTTCTGCATTGCTCTTATGGGCTGTTAAAAAAATCAAACTCGTAGTTTGTCGTTAAACGTATACACTGGTGATGATCTATTTAAAAAAGAGTCCTTGAATGCATCGTGAGAGAGAGTTTTCAAAACTATGATTTCAATAGCACGACACAAAAATAAAAGTGTGCGTTGCAATGGATAATTCACCTCAAGCAAGTATCGAGCCAGTCAATTTCTATATAGCACATACAAATGAATGGCAAACAACGGCCAACTAGAATATAAGAAATAAATTTAAAAAAATATGCAAAAGGACCTTTTTGTGACTTTGGGTGTGGAGGTTGACGAGCTGATGCTCTCGAACCAAAAGTTAAATTTTCAAACAAAGACACTCTTAAAGTGATTAATAGTCCTATTTACTGAAACAGCATGTGCTCTTAAAATGAATCATCCTTACTACAGAGAGCTAATGTGATAGTTGTAATCATTTATAGTAGACTATCTATTATTCAGCAGACGATAAAACTCCTAAACTCTGCTTGGGACGCATCAAATGGATGTTTGGGAGCTTTTCAGGTGGCAACGCGGCCTGCAGCGCCCCATAAGAGCCACCGGAGAGCAGTGCTGCAGTGCTGCAGCGCGGCGGCTCTTCTCCATGGAGGGCCGGGCCGACGGCAACATGGATGCGAGCGAATGGATGCGGGAGGTTGCGCCTCACACAAAGAAGGTCTCGTCTGAAATGTCAGCGGGTGAGAGGTGAGTAAAGAGAAGAGGGCCGACAGGTACGCTGAGTCACTGCCGTCACAGATGGGTTTTATTATTTCCTGTGGTGGCGAATAATTAGGAGCAAAAATGCAAGGGTGGGGAGGGGGAAAGCATGCAGTTATTTAGAATATATAATCACACAGATCAATATATTCCACATGCGTGTCTGGACGAGGGGAAGTGTCACTGCATCACACGGCCAAACAATTCAATATGGAATATTGGAGGGGTGTTTTTTTCAGCACTAATTGAAGTCAAATTCTCCACTGCAGGTTCTTTAATGAGCCGGTGGAAGGGAGGTGGAGGTGTTAGTGGTGGTGGTGGAGGCGGCTAGCAGCCCCATCAGCAACAGCATCTTGTTCACATTACTGGTGCGATTACATCAGATGAAACCCTCCCCGAGGAGCAGATACGGCGGGCGCGCAGGCAGTTAGAGGATGGGATTTTTGTCAGCGCTGTCTTCTACCTCTCTCCCCCCATCAACCCTCCACACACCCTGATTGTGGCTCTGCTATTCGGACTAGCACTTTGGATCGAAGAGAGGGCTGACAAAAGTCTCCATGGCGACAGTGCAATCTGTAAATCATGCTGCGGCAGACGTGTCTTCCTCTTCCCTCCTTTCTCCCTCCTTCTCTCCCAACCTCCTGCTTCTGCACCACTCCTCCCCTTTTCTCTTGCACTCATGCATACCTTTTCTGCATCTCCTGCTCTCCTCCCACCCTGTAAATTTACCCTCTCCCTCCTCCCCCCATTTGATCGACGTTATCTGCTCTGCTTCACTTTTTTACATTGCACTCTATCACCCCCCCCCCCCCTCCTCCCTCTCGCACTAATGCCTTTTTATTAGTTAGGACCGAAGGGGGTGGGGGTGGGGGGATGGGGAAGACATAATGTTCACTTAACATTCAACCAACGTTCAAGTCAACATGCCGCCCGGGAGCAGACATGGTGGTGCAATCGTGGGAGCGTGTGCGTGTTAGCGGGGCGGCGTTGTGAGCATCATTTGTCATGGACTGAGGACGAGTTGTGGGAGAATCCCGCAGTACCTTCGGCATCCTTAGACATGTACAGGGAAAGCTTGGTACCATAGGGGATCCGTATAGAATCTGAACCAGGGATGAAGAAGAGGGTTACACAAACTCACTCAACACACACAGAAAAAACACACACAAACACACACACAGAAACACACACAGTAGGCTCTCTGTTAGGTGTTCGAGTCCCAGTGATGCAGAATCATATGAATAACAAGCTGTACAACAGGAAAGAAAATGACAATCCCTCCGACAGAAATGATTACCCGGACCGGCCTAAAAGCATAAAGCTCGTCCTCGGCTAATTGCGGCGGCGACAGTCGAGCCTTCCTCCCCGTTAGCCTTAATGGGGCCTGTAAATACCCGCTCGCCGCTTTGATGCTGCGCACAAGCAGGGAGAGCACATTTCAATAATCGCTCTCATCAAGCCTCGAATTACAAGAGCTGCATCTCGGGGACGACGACAACGACGCGTCTCTCTTCTCTTTTCTAAAAACGGGTAGAAAAGTCTACCGAACAAACTCGAGGACGTCGGCGCGTTCGCCCCCCCCCCCCCCCTCCTCCCCGCGACCCGTCGCGCTGGATGTCATCGACCCGCGGCTTGTGCGTCACAAAATGTGATCAATTTTCAGAACAGTTGTATCAATCTGGGGAGGAGAGGTCAGCTGTGAGCGCGGGGGCAGACCGCACAATGAAAGATGGAGGAGCGGCGTGCGCGGTAGCGGGGCGGAAGGTAGGCGCTCGTATCGATCCTCAATCATCCTTGAAAGCATTCTCCGCCTCCGAGGACACTTATTGTGCGCCTTCAATGGTGCTGATGGGGCGATGGTGGGAGGTATGCGGGTGATTAGTCTGTTCTTCTTTTTGTGATTTTTTTTTTTCTTCGTCTCGTACGAATTGAAAGGATCTCATTGGAACTAATCACATCTACATAAGCGCTCGCCATTTTCCATATCGCTCACGTAATGATTGAATTAATTACAACCGTGGAGCTCCATCTGCAAGAGAAGCATTCACTGTGGGAGAATATAAGTATTATTCCACTGTTGGGAAGAGTCCACAACAAATGTTTACAGCTAAAAACTAGTGCGCAGATGTTTTAGGAATATACTCAACCATGATTAAAAATCATACTATTTGTGTCTCATTATATTTTGTGTGTCTTAGAGCTTTACATCTTTAGAAGGAACCAACGAGGTAAAGAAGAAATACATGTTAAGATGGACTATTACTGGTTTTGGTCTTTTAAAATTTCTGTCATTAAAAAATACAGAATGACGTCATCTTTATTATTCAAATGTGCAAAACTACTCATCAGCATTAGACGATAGGATGTCAGAAGGTCCTTGAACACACCTCTGAGTTAAGTAAAGAAAAACACAAACCTTTCTGACAAAGTTTTCACATAAAGCAGAATAAATGCAAGTTGATTTTCATCTTGAAAATGCACTATTACCTCCATTTCATTGCCATTGTGTTTTAGGTTTATATATATGAATATTTATATTTGTATATAGTTGTAAAGTCTACTTTGTTGTCCTTGTTTTTTGTCTATTTGTGTGATTGCACGTGATTGCACAAGTCAAATTCCTAAAGAAAATGACTGCATGGGTGGAGATTAATCTGAAATATGTGGAAAATGGTCCAATGTAATATAAAGTTAAAAAGAAATGTAATTATTTAAAACAATTTGCAGGGTTGTGTGTATATGTAAGTAGAAAAATAAGCTATAGAAAAGAGACTGAACATCTGGATCTTTAGTAGCGCTGAGGACATCTTTCTGCTTGTCTCCAGACTAAATGATGTCAGTGTTGAAGCGCGAGGTGGCAATGAGGGTCAAGATGAATGCATTTGAATTTCTTGCTCTAGAAAACTAAACATGATTCGACTGCGAGGAGAAAAAACAACCGGCTGCAGCTTCAATGAAGCATTCTGCTGAGCCAGCTTTATGTGAATGTCCTCGAGGGCTAACGGGGCGGCGTCCCAAGTCAAACACACGGCGAAATCTTAAAACTTTTAAAGCCGCTGCCGCCTTCAGGCCGAGCGGCGGCGAGAGAAGGGAGAGGGAGGGGCTTACCGTCACCGAGCGGCGAGGGGAACACGGGCATCTCGTAGCCGGTGGGCGTCTGCGGGGAACTCTGGGAGCTGGTGTCTCTGGAGCTGCAGTTGGAGGCCGAGCTCACCGGAGCCGAAGAAACAAAATATATGTCCGACTGCGGAGGTGAGGGGGGGAGGAAATGACGCAGAGAGGAAACGAGGTCATTCAGAGACAGGACGAACGTGGAAAGACGCCGGAGGAAAGAAGAGTCAGAAGGTGAAACATGGGAGAACAAAAAAGGAGGGATAACTCTGTTTCATGCCGTGTGCACTGTGGTCTTTTAACAACAAATATCTATGTGTATGAATAATGAGTGCGTTATTGATTTGTAACCATGCAGATTGGCGGCCATATTTCCCACCAGGGTACTAAAGATTGATTGAAAGGAAAAAGCTGAGACAGCAACTTTTCTGTAATGCAGAGTGAGGCCTTCTAGCAGTCACACACACACGCACACACACACACACACTCGTAATCTCAAAGGACTCTCGAGTGTGTTGTCGGTCCACACACAGTTCATATTTCTACTTCCTAGTCACATGTCTCCCGTACATGAAAACAATGGAGCATGAGTGAAACACACAGCGTGCAAAAGATGCGTTTGAGGCTATTGCGTTCGAGGCTCATTGCGTCGTACTGACCCGCGAGGCGGCCAGCTGGAGCTCCGGCACCACGGCCGTGTACACGAGGTTCCCGTTGACGACCAGTCGGATCTCGATGGAGTCCGTCGTGAAGGCCAGGATGTAAGGAAACGCACAAACTGCAACGGACACACAGCGAGCACAGCGGTCAGCACGACACGAGGCGGTTTGATAGTTTCACCCAGGAGGACATTTTGAAACGCCATCATGATTCAGAACAACGAGAGACGCACAAGAGACACACACAAGCGTCTATTGTGTGTCTATTGTGTGTCTATTGTGCGTCTCCGGTGGATTTGAACAACATGCAGGGTTCATACACATCTTGACCAATGCATTTTCATCACTTTAAACCAAATTTCCATGTCTTTAAACCACATTTTCATGACTTTAAACCAAATTTTTACGACTTTAAACCACATTTTCATGTCTTTAAACCAAATTTTCATGACTTTAAATCACATTTCCGTAACTTTTTACTAAATTTCCATGACAAAGCAGATTCATTATTTCAAACTAAATGAACGTCATGAACACATGAATATAACACACTTACAGGACTTTAACAAGCCGTGTCCCAAAGCGACACCTTTCATTAAATTATTAGGTCAATTATTAATATAAATATTTACATAAAAAAGTTAATAGAGTATCTTAACTATTGCTCTCCAACATCTTTCAGTATATTTGTTGTGTAACACAAGACTATTTGTATTGCTTGTTCTGTGTGTGTTTGTGTGTGTGTGTGTGTGTGTGTGTGTGTGTGTGTGTGTGTGTGTGTGTGTGTGTGTGTAAGGAGGGCAGTAGCATGTTGTTATCAACCGGGTCGAGTGAACGGTATTTGCTTTTCATCACCTTCTGCATTAATAAAAACACACACACACACACACACACACACAAATAATTGCATGGGCCAGTGGCGGTGCTTGACATGGTGTTTCCATGGCAACAGCAAGCTCCGGCCAGGCCGCCGGCAGCCGGCGGGCCGGGCGGGGTTGGACCGGGCCGCGCTGCTGCTGCTGTTGCCGTGGTAACCTACCGATGGCGTTGGGCATCTGGTTCCAGCTGAAGTGGAAGTCCGAGGCGTTGGACTGGATCATCGGCGTGGAGCCGTTAAACGGACAAACCTTCTTGTAGGAGCAGATGTCTGGAAGGAAACACGGGAAACGCGTTGCATTTCACTTTTAAACTGTCAATGAACATTTTGGAGACGTTTGTCGCTTCATAAAAAAGATAAACTGGCGGCTACGTTTTTTTAAACTGTTAATATTCTGAAAAAAAAAATAATCTTGTTTTTTTTAACGTAAACCTGATTATCTTTGCAACCACACGGTTGATTAACTTCATTTAAATACCTTTAATATCGTAACCCTTGTGAGAAAAGACTTATAATAAAACAAGTAACCGTTAAGTTTAAGTACTCACGTAAACTTAGTTTTTTCCATTTTCCAAATGTTTCCATTTTTGAACGAATGACAGTTTTTTGACTGAAACTTCTTCCTAACAGGCCAACGCTTTGTTGGATTGTGATTTTTGTTGCATATTCTGATTCTTTAGGTCCTAATCTTTCCATGTAAGGTGCTTTTTTTAGTATGTGGGCTGTTGTTAAGGCCCTGAAGCAGACAGTTTGAAAAACTTTTTGAGGGAATCTTGCTCATATCATGCTGGATGTTCATAGTTATGATGAAAATATGGTATAAATGTTGTTGCTTTTTACTCTCTTTTTTTACGCAACTAAATTCTGAAATAAATCACATGTAATAACACAAGTATTCAAACTCATTCGGGGTTCATACGACTACTTGAGCACGGGGAACCAGAGGTGCAGAAGGCCCGTTAGCCGGTTAGCTCTCGGTTAGCTCTCGGTTAAGACAACAGAGACTGAATCATAACAATAACGCCTGAAATATCCAAAGTTCAAAGAGGCTCACAGTTGTAACACAGCAGCAGACCCGCCTCCCCGTCT
This sequence comes from Clinocottus analis, assembly GCF_023055335.1. Classification (NCBI taxonomy): domain Eukaryota; kingdom Metazoa; phylum Chordata; class Actinopteri; order Perciformes; family Cottidae; genus Clinocottus; species Clinocottus analis. The sequence continues at coordinate 16,484,210 of NW_027175854.1, read as the reverse complement.
TCATACACATCGATGGCCGCGACGAAATTTACCTGCAGGCAGAGAGAGAGAGAGAGAGAGAGAGAGAGAGAGAGAGAGAGAGAGAGAGAGAGAGATGAGTCAGCTTCAGGGAATCGTTTCAACGAGATCCAAAGGTCGGGCTGGAGAGACCATCTTTAAATGAATAATGTCGGGTCACACCCGCCTTCAAGGCAACACTTCTTCAACAGTTTTCTGCTTCTTCAGCGTGACTGCGGAGCAACAAACGCCGTGAAGTCTCGAGCGCAGCAGCCCGGCTGTTACCCTGCAGGCTTATGCCGCTTATTCTCCTTCTTCCTCTCGCAGCACGTGCGTCAAAACACGCCAAAACACGTCAAAACACGCCAAAACACGTCAAAACACGCCAAAACACATCAAAACACGTGAAAATGTGCGTCCTGATCGGTCAGTTGACTCCCTCAAAGAAGGAATAGTTAACTTTTTAGAAAGCCCTGTTTCCTGAAAATTTGGAAGTTGATCATACTGGATTATCTCTTTTAACCATGAGGGCTATTTGAATAATTTCAAGTGATATAATACAGACACCTTGTGAGATTGGTAAGAAGTAACACACAATATTTCCTTATGGATCCTAACTTTCCTTGTAGATCATAACGTTAAACAAAATGCGTCATATCTCCCCAAAAGGAAGTCATATTTCAGATTTTTGGCAACCCAGAAAGGGATGTTTTTAATATAACAGCTGTTTCCCAGCTGGTGGCTGTGAGCGGTAAAGTGTTGATTCGCCGGGCCACCTGTTGTTCAAGTGAATAAAACCAACTAGCTAATGAAAACCAATACGGTTTGTGTGTGTGTGTGTGTGTGTGTGTGTGTGTGTGTGTGTGTGTGCCTCACCCTGTTGGCGTCGACGTGATGCAACCGGTAGGCGTCGCCGGTGCTCTCGTTGATCAGGTCAAACTGGTGCTTGTAGGCCACGCAGATCATGTTGTCGTTCTCTCCGGTCGGCCCGTCCACCAGCGCCATCACCACCGGCGGGTCGCACAGGCAGATCTCCTGAGGGGCGGGTGACACACCGTGACCTCAATGCTCACACACACACACACACACACACATACACACACACGCACATATATGTAGCACAACATGTTCTCTCTATGTTTTAGACTGGAATGTGATCCCAGTTTATTTAATTTATTTTGGCAAATTAGTAGCATAAAAAGTAAAAAAAACAACTAGTTTTTATGGTTTATTCTAGTTTTTAGTGGTATTGCATTAAACCGTTTTGATTTTGGGATACGTTTGAGATTAAAAGGATGTTTTTCAAATCTATATCTCTTACTTGATGCTCAGAAAGTGGAACTCAAACTGAATCTAAACCTCAATCTTCGATGTCGTGTCTGTATGTTCAGGCTTGATTTATTACTTTGAATATGAGTTCATGTTGTATGAATTTCATTCATTTTTTCTCCACCCGTGTGAGCTGCTCGTACCCGTATGTACTGAAACTCCTCCACCGGCGAGTCCGCCGCCGGGCCGCCGGCGCTCGAGCCGTCGAACCGCGGGTGCTTCCTGGTGATGAGGAGGAGTTTGTTCCTGATGGCGGCCACGATCCTCAGCTCTGAGCCGTGGTGGGTGTTGATGGAGTACAAATGACACCCTGGGACAAAGAGGAGAAGGAGGAGGATGAGGGGGGGTGGTGGAGTTCAGAGACAGAGAGACATAAGCTGTGCCGTGTGTGTGGTGTCCTCCGGCAGCGTCGCACAGATCGATGCATCCGCCGCAGACAAGCTGGCACGACACCAGCAGCGGGTTAAAGGTTGTGCGTCTGCGCGGCCAAAAGGACGTTCAGAAAGGTCACGCTGGCCTGCTTCAGGCGGCCATGTCTCAGTGCATTAGGAGGGGATCTCTCTTCATGGCCAGAACGAGCAGAAGGAATAATTGCAGCGAGCAAATATGACCTTGTGATTGTTGTATTAAAAAAACGTAGTGTATTTTTCCTCGGGATTAATTTTGCAGCGTGTGCTAACAGAACACTCTTTCTTTCTTTCTTTGTCGTACCTTTGGTTTTCTCCAGTTTATTCTCCCGGCTGTCACACTTGCTTCTGACGAGCTGCTTCTCCTCCAGGCCTCGCTTCAGCGTGCTGAGTCTGTACACGTAGAGCCGCGCGTCCTTCCCTGGCAACCAAAAACAAAAGCCACTTCTGTTTCGCATTGAAGGTTACTCTTAATTTGCACGAGTCTTTTTTTTATTTTTTATTAGCATCCTCCCACGGCGCTGTGCTGCAGGAGGATTACTAGAAGGCTTCTTAAGGCTTCGTGCTCTCTCTGAAGCTTAATCAGAGCCCACACACACACACACACACACACACACACACACACACACACACACACACACACACACACACACAGAGTCGTGACCAATGTTTGCGCCGCCGTCACATCATCGCTAGCAAAACCGAGTCAACCCTGTTTGTCAATATTAGGGGTTAGCTAATCATCTGCCGGGTAATTAATTACATGCTCTTTTGCTCGAGGCGAACGCGACAGGAATCCTACAGCTGTGTGTTACTGCACAGTCACTTTGTGTGCACTTTTTTTGGTGCTTTTCCGTATGTTTCATTTGATCTGTGTCTCTCTGCACGGCCGATTAAAGCCCTCTGTCTTCTCTCAGGCAATCCATTCCTGCAGGACAGACACAACACACACTCTTTCACACACACACACACACTCTCAACAGGGGTTGGTTCTCTATAGGTCAGCTTCCTTAGATCACAGCCAGAGATCAATGTGTTCACTGGGCAAGCGGAGGTGGAAATGGTAAGCAAGTACTCAACTTCACGGCGAGGGGTGACAGAGGTGATATAAGAGAGAGGGATGGGAATAATAAGAGAGAAGATGAGCCGTAAATACTGTTGAAATGAGGGATGGATGAGGGGAAGACAAAGGACGGATCCAGAGAAGACTCTGACGCGCGGCAGCGAGGATGTTTTGGTGGTCTCACCTTTGTCAGCTCTGGTGATGAGCAGGTCCTGAGGCTCGAGAACATGCACCTGCTTCACCACCATGGTTTTGTCAAACACCTGGACCGGGGGCGTGGCCTGCGTCTCTGGAGAAAAACAAAACACAACGCAAACGTCACAATGGCGGTTCAAATCTGTTAAAAAAAAAATGCCAAAGAGGTCGACATTTAAACTAAAAAAACTGTGGCGCTGCACTCACCGGCGTTGGACAGAGCTGGATCAGGGCCTGAAAAGAGGACATCATCATCATCATCATCATCATCATCATTGTGTTAGCTGAGTGCAGTATTCAATGGACGCGGGGCGATACATGGATTCGAGGCGACCTCACCGTCTAGCAGCAGGACGCCGGCCGCGTCGGTGGCCGCCAGCAGAGACTGACCCCATGAGTCGGCACACACGATCTCGTAGGGGAAGGTGCTGCAGAACGACTGGGACTCCCATGGCTGCGGCACACACACACACACACACACACACACACACACACACACGCCGAGATCACACATATTGGATTTATATATTGGATCTCCCACGCCCATTTTAAGTCCTAGCATGCTCCTTCTAGACAATCTTTTGGCATAAAATATGTAATTTTTCCGTTTTTTTAATCGAACGACACAGTTTTTTGACTGAAACTCACATTCTTTAGGTCTTAATCTTTCCAAAAAGGTGTCTTATTGACCGCTCCAGGAGGCTTTTTTGGGGAATCTGGCTCATCTAATGCTCGATGTTCATAGTTAGGATCAAAATATCTTTTAAAAGTGATTTTCTTTATTTGCAGATATACATTTTTTTCTCAAGACTTTGCTGAACAAATACATACAATAAACACAAGTATTGGATTCATTTTGGGGATCCTACGACGACTCAAACACAGGGGGAAAGAGGTCTGGAGACAAAATTGGTTCCAGTTTTCAACGGGTTAATATCCCACTTGCTTCTGCACGAAATAAGGAAAATGTGTTTTTGTTGTGGAGATTAATCGACTTGAGATGAAGACATGTGTTCTCACCTCTTTTCTGCACAGGCCGGTGGTAACAAGGCTGGTTGGGGCGTCTCCTCTCACGATGGTCTTCAGCTTCAGAGCCTAAAGACAAAATGTCAAATCAGATATGACACAACAGAGACATCTGTCAATTCTGTATTCTCTGGCTTGCAGTGCTGGACGAGGTACTCCGATCCTTTGTTAAAAGTACAAGCATTAATACAACAATGTAAAAAAACAGCAAAATGTACATGAAGTTTCATAAGACATGGTATTATTAAGAGTGTTAATACTGATCCAGCAGTGTAAGTTTAAACTGAGCTGTTGAGGAGAAGCTAGTGTTAACTACCTCAAAGACAGTTATTGTTGTAGTTTTTTTAGTCCTGTGGTTTCCAAACTAGGGTTTAGTCTCCTTCCAAAGGGTCGTGTTACAAATCTGAGGGGTCATGAGATGATTGATGAGGTAGGAAGGAAGAAAAAAAGTAAATTCTGCTTCATAAATTTAATGAAATTTGAATAATTTGATCACTTTGGGCCCTGAACATACACATATGCATGTATTTATGTTTGATATCTAAACAACGTGTGAGCAAAACCTTCACTGTGCATGTGAGTCGTGCATTTAAATGCTTTACAAGGCGGACAGCAGTGATGTGAGCTCCCTGAATTACTCCATCCTTAATAATGAGCCAGCCTGCCTGTGTGTATTCCTTGTGTCCGTGCGTATTTAAAACTATTGCGATATCTCACAGCGGTGGGAAGTAGACAGGCAGCAGCGTAAAGTATGACGACGTATCATCATGAAATACAGTTTAAGTATAAATGCTCAGGCAACAACCATCTGATCAGATTGACAATCTCCATTTCGAGCTGCAACATTCAAGCGTTTCTATTTGCATGTCGGCATGAAAAGGCAATCTGGAGATATTGAAACAGAACAGTGGACTTCAACATCCACAAAAACAAACACATTTCGACCTGTTAGGAATGCAGGACCAACACAGAATCATTGTGTGTAATGTGCATCAAGCAGCGAGGGGCCGTTCAGGGAGTCGGTTCATTTGAGGACAAACGCCTCGTCTCAGCAGAACTGGATAATCGATGACTCAACGCGTCTCCCTTCCTTTGTTTTCGCGCTTTACAAAACAATGTGTCGACGCCTCGGGCAGGGTTTCGCAAATGGAGTTAACGAGCGACAAAAACACGAGACACAGGATATCCTTGGTGGCATAAACATGTATCTCAGTTCGCTAATTCACAAGAAGGTTCACGGTGAAGAAGAAACACAACCCACAAAGTGTTTATCAATGTTGACTGAAACCTACAGAAACAAGCTTCAATTCACAAAAGGCCACACGTGTGTCCAAAGACGGCCTCGTACCTCAACCAGCAACCTGAAACAAATGACTTCCATGAAGCCAGAGGCCATTTGCTTCAGCACCACAGACAGCGCTCTGCATGCTTTTCTTCTCCTCTCTGTGCTTTCGCACTTTGTTCCCGTATATTCGCGGTTACGTCAGCGCCCGGTTCAGAGGTGTAATGACGGTTACATCAGCCCGGTAATGACAGCACTGCGGCTCAGAGACCTGGTTCTTCTGGGTATTATTTCAACCCCCGGGCCCCTCCTGAATGTCGGTGTCCAGTTCACTCAGCTGTCTGTCCGGAGTTACAGCTCTTCACTGACCTCATGCTAGCGTGAAGAGGCTTTTCTTCCTGAAATGAGAGCGTCTACGTTTTAAAGACCTCTGTTGCTTTATTGCTTTAGCGGACAGTCGCGGTTTCTCTGTTTGGCTCATCGTCGTATCACAATGGAGAAATGCACCGTGGCTGGTACATGCAGTTCATGTCCATGAGGATCATTAAGGACCGTTACACACTTTCTCCTCATCTCCATCTCGAACAAATTTGGCTTTGTATGAACTTTACAATTTTTCTGCACAAAAAAGAACTGAGGACAACGCTTGCATTGATATCGCAGCAACAAACACAACTACTTAAAACTCTTTCAGTACGTAAAAGACATCTAAATATTGACTCGTGAACCCATTCTCGAAGAGTGTACTGGTGACCAATGATGCACCAATGCAATACAAACATGTCCAAGATGTTTTCTTTTAAAACATTGAGGCAATTACGAAAGGTTTTTGGTTCATGATTTTTATAAACGCATGTATAAAACAATATTCCTGACCAGTAGTTTAATATTAGGTTCTGATATTATGCTCAGTGACACCGATCACGCGTGCATGCGGCTTCAGGTCTCTCACAGTGGGTGTGTTTGTGTTTGTCCATGTCCGCTGTTTGTGTGTGTCGACCTGGGTGTGCGTCCTGGTTTCCGTGTGCGTGTGTGTGTGTGTGTGTGCACAAGTGGGTGTTTCTGCTTAATTGCTGCAGAGCTCCGGGTGGTTGGTATTGCTGTATTTGTGTGTGTGTGTGTGTGTGTGTGTGTGTGTGTGTGTGCATTAATTACTTCCATACCTGCCCTATCCTGACGAACTCGGCCTGCCGTGCCTCCTCCTTCTTGCGCGCTGACTTCGGAGACTCGGGCAGCACGTCGCTGAAGGACCTTCGGTTCAGCATGTTCTGGGGAGAAAAAGGAACCTAAACGTGGAACACCAACACACACACACACACACACACACACACACACACACACACACACACACACACACACATATATAGGGGAAAAAGAAAGCAGACAGGGGTCTTAGAGAGTGACCCGAGCAGCAGGCGAGAAAAGCAGAACACAGTGAGAAGTAAGTCGTGTTTGGAGCAACAGGAGAAAAACAAGAGAAGGAACAAAAGTGATGTGAGGAGAGAGAGAGAGAGAGCGAGAGAGAGAGAGAGAGAGAGAGAGAGAGAGCCCTGCTGAGAAAGTGAGCATTGCAGTCGTATCCAGTCGGTGTGGTGCAGTGTGCAGAGGCAGACCGAGGGCTGCAGTGGAAGACAGCAGAACACAACTACAGCAGCGACGACAGCGACGAGAAGAGGAGGAGACAAGAAGAGCACGCTCGTCCCAGAGCCAAGCAGACGCCGCCGCCGCCGCCGTGCGTACCTTGTGCAGGTCAGGCATGAGGTCTTGGTAGAGCGAGCGGATCAACATGTCAAGGGTCCGCTGGCGCTTCTGGGCAAACGTCGGCGTCTCCAGTGTGGCTTTCTCTCCATTGATTACTGCAGGAGACGAAGCACGATCAGACAGGGAAGTACGGCGCGACGTCTTTACCGGACGTATCGTAATGCAGTTTCTTTTTTCTTACGTTTGACTAATAAAAAGTCCCTGAATTCTTGGTGATCAGTAAATAGAGGCGGAGACGGGAGAGGAGGTCCAAACAGTGGAACGCTCTCCTCTGAGAAAATCTTCAACCTGTGACAAAGAGCAGATATGTAGCATCTCTCACACCTAAACATTATGCAGAGCACATGAGGCCAACTAGAAACAATAAAGAGGATCTAGTGGCCGGTGTTATTTTCATTTTAGGCAAGTTTAGGCAAGTTTATTTGTGTAGCACATTTCAACAACAAGGCAAAGTGCTTCACATAAAAGCATCAAACGCATCATAATGCAGAAGAAAACTGTATTTTAAAACAGTTAAGAACATGCAATAAAACATTAAAACAGTCAAAAAGGCAAATCAATTTAAATGTAATGTCTAGAAATTCAAAAGCAGCTGTTAGAAAGTCAGGATTGCCTCATGAAGCCCACTCACCTGTAACTGTCATTCTGGCTATTATACCTAACTAATGCAAAAATATCTGAAGGTGAAGTAAAGGAAACACTGATTATATATATAGAACAAAAGAATAGCGATCCGCATATCTTCAATGTGGTACGGGTTCATGAGCAGAACCCGCTCGCTGGTTAGCGCTCTTTATTATCCTGACAGTCAACGCCCGAGTGAAGGATACGGGTGAAGTGCGATCGGATCATAGACGGCTTGAAGGACGACGACGCGTCATCCCCTTCCTGGAATACTATGGTGACGATGTCGTTCCCAATGTGTCTCTTTCTCTCCACCTGCCAGAGAGGAGAGACGCACACCAAAAGACACACGAGATGAGGAGAAGACGAAACCTGGAGCACTCTGGAAATGTCTTTGAATCTGGATTAATTGATTTTCTGATCACTTGGGAGTTGAGCAACACGCTGTAAAGACATCGCTGGTGAATAATCCCCTTGATGAAGTTGTTTACTGGCCGGCACACAACAGCATCTAGTCAGACACTGAGCAAAACCAGCAGTCAATGTGTCATTTGGGTAAATTGGCACCACAAAAAGAATGATGAATTACCCGTGATAGAAGCTCCTGTTTGAAAATAACCCTCAGAGAGCTATTCTGGATTACTTTGATCCTAGAGAACACTTAAAAACTAGATCATTCTCTGGTAGTTATAAATGATCTCGAAGTGTTTTCAACCAATTTTGTCTCTAGACCTCTTTTTCTCTGTGTTTGAGTCGTCGAAGGAACCCCAAATTACATTCAAAACTTGTGTTTATTGTATGTATTTGTTCAGCAAAGTATTGTAAAAAAAATGGATATCTGCAAAATATCACTTTTAAAAGGTATTTTGATAATAACTATGAACATCCAGCATGATATGAGCCAGATTCCCCAAAAAAGCCTCCAGGAGCGGTCAAAAAGACACCTTTTTGGAAAGATTAAGACCAAAAGAATCAGAATCTGCAACAAAAATCACAATAAAACAAAGTCTTGGTCTGTGAGGAAGGAGTTTCAGTCAAAAAAATGTGTTGTTCGGTTAAAAAAAATGAAAAAATTACTTATATTATGCCAAAAGATTGTCTGAATGGGGCATGCTGGGACGTAAAATTGGCGTGGGAGGATTTTGGCGCACGGCCTCCAAAAGGTTAAAGTACCTCAACCCCCACCAGCCGGTTGTCCCAGTGGGCCGAGCTATATTTGATGCTGGAAGGCGGCGTGAAGTGGGTTGAACGTGCAGACACCCACCTGCTGTTTGTTCTCTTTGGAGTAGGGCAACATGGTGGACACGTGGAACATGAGCTCATGGCCCTGGTACACTGTGTAGATGGACTTCATTCCTGTAGTGTCATCTGCCGGCGAATAGAGACAGAAAAAAAACACACAGGGTGATGAAAGAGAATTGGCGTATTTTCACTCTTAAAAAGGATGAATTTGGTGGCGGCCGCCTCACTCTTGGTGTCGAGTCCTCCGCGGTAACCGGCCCATCCCTGCAGCGTGACGGAGTCACCCAGCAGGGTGAGGAACTTATCGAAGCTCTCGCTCCCCGTCTCTGAAAGACAAACACACGGGACCTTTGACCGAGGAGATCATCTGTTTCTGTGTCGCAGAACGTTCTGTTTTGAGACGGGGATCGTCTGACATTTGAGGGAAACACCCGAAGTCTCTTTTTATTTGTGAGAAGATCAACTTACCTGGTTGAATGAAGGTGAAATAAATAGAAAACACTTTCACACTTGTACTAGAAATACAAAGCAACAGCAGCCACTTAGCTTAACTTAGCACGACTGGAAACACGACGCAGCAAACAAAGACATATAACAGAGATATAACGTGAATTAATGAGCTTTATAGCTGGTTTCAGAGCCACTGCGTCCAGTCTTCATGCTAAGCTAAAAGCGGCTAACGCCTCCAGCTTCACCTCAAACCAACAGATAAAAATAATATCGATCTTGTCGTCTAATAAGTCTCGCCGACCATTTTCATTCCCCAAATGGTCAAACTGACCCTTCAGTAGGTTTGAACACTAATAAAACTTAAAGGATATTTACCGTTGCTGAACATCTCGTCGTCGGTGAGTTGTCCGTCTTTGGCAAACAGGACGCCAAACTTAAAGTTGACTGAACCCTACAAAAACACAGCTGGGTTAAAATCTTAAAAAAAATCATGCATTCAAATAATTAACTGTAATGGGACATATATCTTTTTAAAAAAATATTTTTTTTACCCCTGTTGGCTTTCAGACAATACCCAAAATATATTTTCTACTATTTATGCTATTAGCAGATTATAAATATATTAAAATTGTAATCTTTACATATTTGTAAAAATATATATATATTTGAAATACACTTAAAACACAATTAAAGTGAGCTATCGGCATGTATATCAGCACAGACACTGTAATATACTTAAAATGTACTAAGTATACTTTAACTTGTTCCAAATTAGCAAAAAAAATATACTTAATATACTTCAAGTCATATTGAAATACTATTTAACAACTTAAATATATTCAGTACAAAATAAGTTGTTCTGAAATAGCACATTTTAAGTATACTTATGACTATTAGGGCTTCAAGTATACTTAGTATACTTAAGTATGCTAAAATGAAATATACTTAGTATATATTTTTTTGCCTGGGTGTATATGAAGGTGACTAATAAGCGTCGGCGTCGCTCACCTCCTGCTCCTCCAGCACCAGCAGGTCCTGAAGCCGGAGGACAGAAGGATTATTATTCACACGGCCGGAGGAAATGAAAACATGCTGCTGATCCGGCAGCGCTCTGAATCTCACCTTCTGAATCTCCGGGTTGAGGATCTCCCTCGGGCCTTTCTCAAACCTGTCCATGTTCATCGCACTGGGAGTGAGGAGAGGAGGAGGAGGAAGAGGAGGAGGAGGAGGAGGAGCGAATGAATGGAGGAAGTCGTAAGGAAAAGAAGAAAGGTGTGTTTAGGACTGATGGAAGACAAATAGCCCAAAAGGGCTGCACAGAAGAAAACTGAGCCAGACATGAATCAGGGGATTTTAATTCCTAATCCAGTTTCAGCGATGACGGATGGATTCAAAATCTCCAATCTCCTGCTTCATGCATCTTGTTATATCCTGTTTTTCTGTCTCGCACTAAATCTGCTCCAGGAAACACGACGGGGAAGATAATTTGAGCAGCAATTGAGCTACTTTTACATGACGGGGGTGGTAAAAACGGTACAATTAGGGGAGCTAACCATGGCTAACATGTTTGCACCTGCACTACACTGTTAAAAAAAGACAGTTATTATTATTACGGCGAATTCGAGGCCCCTGATTCGTCTCATGTGAACGCAGCGTGAGATCACCAACATTACTCATGATCGTCCACGTTTTGTGCAGAGTGAATGAACTGTGGCGGCACTTCTCACCTGAGGATGGACTTGACTGATAGTGTTTTAGTCGGGCTGTAGGGGAGGCTGATCTTCAGAGTGCCCTAAACCAACCAGAGAGACAGAATCAGGGATTAGGGATTAGGTTCCTCCTGTTGCACCGCTGCTCATTTATAGATCCACGACATACGTTTCAATCATTCGTCGGCCACATTAAACCAGATCAGTTCAAGCCAAACAAAGTTGTTCCGCTCGACAACAACAACAAAAACAACAACATCCTGTGCCAGTTAAAGAGTCTGACAGAAACAAGACAAATCAATGCGACCCGGCAGCGGAGGTGCACCGCCCTAATCAGGTTCCAGATACGGCCGGGGGCCAAAATTAAATCCAAGCTATCTTGGTCGTGAAGCTGAGTCACCACACTGCAAACACACCACACGCATCTCACTCACACACACACACACACACACACAGTGGAAATATTGCACTTTACTGATTTTTTTACTACATTCATGAGAAATGTTCCAGATAAACTGTTTTTTATTCAGCATTAATAGTCTCACGTCTTCCACCACAACGCTCACAATCACAGCAGCCATGTTTCTTTCACTTTTGACACTTTCAATACATTTTGCTGCTTATACTTCTGTACTTTACTTTAACCGAATGAACACACAACCTATTTTCAGGCCCTTTCTTTTGAAAATGTCCTCCCCAAACTAAACAGGGTGTGTCTCTGCAACCACTTGGGCTGTTTTAATAATGTTGGTGTTATTATAAAAGTTACACATGTGAGATGTTGTTCAGATGTGTAAATATCAGTCTGTATGTTTCTGGTTAACAGTAAATGAAGATGACACACAGAAAGGAATGAAAAGGTTTCAGGTCCGCCTATAAAAAAAACAACTTTCAGGATGATTATTGGTTTGAAATGATGCAGCTGTGAAGTCCAACTCCAACATAAACCATAGCACAACATGTGAACATTCATTTTTGTCATGTACCAAACCATATATTTCACTTGTATATTACTTATGGTGTTCAATACATCCAAATACAGCAGTTTTGGGATTTTTGTTCTTCATAAAACAAGCTATGATTTACAGTTTTGTTCTTCCCCCTCGAGGGGAGAAGAAGATAAACAAAACAAAACACAGGGAACCTTTAAGCTGCAGTACTTTATGTTGTAATGGAGTTTTGCTCCGTTCACACAAAGGCAGTCGGAGCGCTTCAGGTCTCACCGTCTTCCTCCAGAGGACGGCTCGGTACTGGGGAACCCGCTGGTTATTCTGGTCCGAGAGGACGACGGACAGGTAGAAGGGGTTCTTCTCTGCGTCCGTACCCACGTAGTTCTGGTGGACTGGGGAGACAGAGACAGATTACATGAGATTAGATATTCCTGCATTGTGTCAGGACTACAGACGCACACAGAGTAACGTGCACACAAGAGACAACACAAATCTGATATGAATAATAAAGAGACAGTAAAAAAAACAAGTAATATGAATAATAAACGGTAGAAAACATCTACAATACTGAATTATGTACATATAGAAAGAATACCATATAACTTATTATGAACAGTGTATTAATATTTTATAGGTTGAAGTGTTATTCAAAGATATTTAACATATAAATACTATGAATACACACACAGACTTTGTTTGATTTATTTAGGAAAAAAATATAGTTTCTCTGAGGTATTCAGCACTTCGTCTTATCCGCTTGCTGTCTTTTGGCCTTTCTTCCTTCCTTCCTTCCTACCCTCCTTCCTTCCTACTCTTCTTCCTTCCTTCTTTACTAATCTCCTTCCTTACTTCAGCACTTCCTTTTATCCACTTGCTGTCTTTTGGCCTGCCTTCCTTCCTTCCTTCCTTCCTTCCCATCGCCAAGTAAGGAAGGCAGCCATGAAGGAAGGCAAGAAGGCAGAAAGGAAGGAAGAGAGGAAAGCGGGCAGGCACGAAGAAAGGAAGGAAGAAAGGAAGGAAGGAAGGAAGGAAGGGTCCAGGTTTCTTCACCGGCATTCGAATCAGGAGGAACGCCTCCTGTGTTGGGTTGAGCTAAAAGACCGAGATAACCGTAAAGGAAATAAAAGTCTTTCCTCCTCCTGGTCGCGTGGTCGCGGTTCTGCACGGCGCTTTAAGATGAGCCTCGTCTGCAGAACGTTGGCTCGACCCGTTTGGACCGCGGCGCGGCCATCTGGGCCCGAGCAGCTCGAGCAGAGCGCTGCAGCGTACAGCACGACACAACATGGAGGCCAATTATTCCGCCACGAGCACTTCCTGTCTAATGAAGCGTCCGATACGCAATCTCAGTTTGTCAGCAATCAGGTGTGAGAAAGTGAAAAGGTTCGTCTCCCCGTCGTCTTGCATTCGGCATGAAGACGATTCCCGATTCCTTTCGTGAGCTTTTTCTCCTCACGCAGAGGAAAGCCTCAACGAATGGGTGTAAGTAACTTCCTCACGGGAAGCATCGGCACACGGTTAATGAAGAAAAGAGGAATAGAGAAAGGAAAGGACATTGAAATCCAGAAAACATTGGAAAAGGAAGCTTCCTTCAGGGGAGGACAAAGAGAAGGAAGAAAGGAAGGAAGGTAGGAAGGAGGCTACGAAGGAGAGTAGGAAGCAAGGAAGTAAGGATGGAAGGAAGGAAGAAGAAAGAAGTGCATTCTTACCCTCCTGCCTTCCTACCCTCCTTCCTGCCTTCCTACCCTTCTTTCTTTCCTTCCTTAACGTTCATTCCCTCCCTCCTTCCCTCTCTCCCTCCCTCAATTCCTTCCTTCCTTCCCTCCTGGCTCCTGCCAGCCTGCCCGCAGAGCGCCGGGCTCATTTGAGACGCCGATTGCGTTGTCTGTCGGAGGCGAGCGCCGTCTCTGGTGGCGAGGCGGCGTGCGCTCTGAGGGCGTCCTCTCTGGGCGGCGTGCGGGATGCTAACGAGTCTCGGCCCCGAATGAAGAGCAGTGCGGCGCGAAGACGAAGCTGACCTCGTGAGATAAGAAGCGTCCTGTGGAACCAGGAAAGACCTCCAGAGGATGTTTTATTCCACACGCGCTCTCTCACCTGAACACTTTGTCTCTCTCTCTCTACTCCATGTGTTACACTGTGTGTGTGTGTTTTTAAAAACATAACAGAGCAGCACTGACCTTTTCCCAGAAAGTATTTAAAGAACCATCTGGTGTGGTACTCTGGATTCTCCAGATGGACATCGGTTCTCCTCCAGGTTCCTGGCGTGTAGTCCAAAGACTGTTTGTAACACACACACAAAACACACCACATTGTCATCAGGATGTTCACACCTTGAGTCACATCGGTTTCCTCCGTGTAAAACTGACACAAGCAGCAGTAACGAGGACAAAACTTAAAGATCAGGGAACGAGATGCGACCAAAGCGTTTGTCTCTTTGCTGCTATGGTTTCATCATGGAGGGAATAATCCATACCATGAGATGTGAGACAAAAGCAAAGGAACGACTCACACTAAGGACTACTGACATGAAAAGCAGCAAATATGATCAACCATCTATCTATTTAAGAAGTCAGGGGGTGAGAAAATATCGATAAGTATCAAGATATTATGTTTTGTGATGTGCTATTAAACCTCAAATATTGATTTTTATCTAATAGTTTACAAGGCTGTGAGGCAGATCCCACTGAACAATGTTCTCTTTGTACTTTGACAGGGACAGGCTAGCTCACTCCCCCCGCTTCCAGTCGTTATGCTAAGCTAAGCTAACCTTAACGAAGCTCCTGGCTGAAGGATTATATTTAGCAGACCAACGGTGAGTAATATGGATCTTCTAATATTACTCTCATCAAATACACCCCAACATGTCAAAGTATTCATTTAGTATCTTTCAACAGTGATGTGTCTTCTTACAGATGTCTCTCCGTCACCTTTTTTAGGCATTTCAGGACAGTACAAAGCAACTCTACGGCCCTCAAAATGATTATCAACCATCATGTATTCGGATAAGTTGTCATTCGGTGGCATGCACGCGCGGGGAAAGTGTGTTGTGTTGCATTGACCTCATCCGACGAGCCGTTCTCCACCCTGAAGCGGCCTGCCCTCTGTATGGCCCCATCTGCGTCACTGGAAATTAGCTGAGAGGGAGACGCAGAGAGAGGCAGACATGTTTAAAATTAGACATGTGACAAAACCAGGACTTGTGGCGCGGACGGTCACGAGCCGGTCACAAATACATTGGAGCCGATCAGCATCATCATCATCGCCGCGGACGAGGAAGAGGAAACCCGGGCGGCCGCATCGCCTCCGCGTGACACATGTCAACGGCTCCAGAATTATTAACCATCAATAATTTGCAATGATTCCTCCAACTCACTGGAAAAAAAGTTTCTATGATGTATTATTCTTTCTTTTTCCCTTTTCTGCCAAGTGATCTGTCTGATGCTGAAAGAAGGAAGGAAGAAGGAAGAAAGAAAGAAAGGAAGAAAGAGCCTATTCTCCTTCCTTCCTTCCCTTCCTCCCTTCCTTTCTGCATTCCTTCCTTTCTGCTATTCCTACTTTCCTTCTTTCCTTCCTTCACTCCTTCCTGCGTTCCTACCCTCCTTCCTTGCTTCCTTACCACATTCCTACAATCCTTCCTTTCTTTTTTCCCTCCCTCCTTCCTTCCTTCCTTCCTTCCTTTCTTACCACAATCCTACAATCCTTCCTTCCTTCTTTCCTTGCTTCCTTCCCTCATTGTGATCTGTCTCTTGCTCCTCGCTTCTCCTGAACGTAAAAGTTAGAGAAACGGTTGCACATTTTGGGAAACAGCGAACACTTCCTGACTTTTTATTTTTCTTTGCAGGAAGTCGAGTGAGGTGTAAGTAAAGACCCGACGACTGAAATAAAACTTAGCAGAGGACTCAACAGATGCATTTCCAGCAGCGTCTGGACAGTTTTTTGTCCGTTACACTGATTTTCCTCCTTTTCTTCTCATTGTGGACATCAAACCCCTCCATCTCCTCCTATCCCATCCCCTTCTCCTCGTTATCCCCCCAACACCATCACACTGGATGATGCTGTGTTGCCACGCAACGGCTCGCAGAGTTTCTCCTCCCTTGCCTCTCTCCTCCTGCTGCCTCTCTCCTCCTGCTGCCTCTCTCCTCCTGCTGCCTCTCTCCTCCTGCTGCCTCTCTCCTCCTGCTGCCTCTCTCCTCCTCCCTTGCCTCTCTTCTCCTCGCTTGCCTCTCTCCTTCCCTCCCTCTCTCCTTCTGCTGCCTCTCTCCTCCTCCCTTGCCTCTCTTCTCCTGCTGCATCTCTCCTCCTTCCTTGCCTCTCTCCTCTTCCCTTACCTCTCTCCTCCCCTGCCTCTCTCCTTCCTTGCCTCTCTCCTCCTGCTGCCTCTCTCCTCCTCCCTTGCCTCTCTCCTCCTTCCCTGCCTCTCTCCTCCTCCTGCCACTCTCCTCCTCCCTTGTCTCTCTCCTCCTCATGTCTCTCTCCTCCTCCCTTGCCTCTCTCCTTCCCTGCCTCTCTCCTCCTGCTGCCTCTCTCCTCCTCCCTTGCCTCTCTCCTCCTCCCTTGCCTCTCTCCTCCTGCTGCCTCTCTCCTCCTGCTGCCTCTCTTCTCCTGCTGCATCTCTCCTCCTTCCTTGCCTCTCTCCTCTTCCCTTACCTCTCTCCTCCCCTGCCTCTCTCCTTCCCTGCCTCTCTCCTCCTCCTGCCACTCTCCTCCTCCCTTGTCTCTCTCCTCCTCATGTCTCTCTCCTCCTCCCTTGCCTCTCTCCTTCCCTGCCTCTCTCCTCCTGCTGCCTCTCTCCTCCTCCCTTGCCTCTCTCCTCCTTCCCTGCCTCTCTCCTCCTCCTGCCACTCTCCTCCTCCCTTGTCTCTCTCCTCCTCATGTCTCTCTCCTCCTCCCTTGCCTCTCTCCTTCCCTGCCTCTCTCCTCCTGCTGCCTCTCTCCTCCTCCTTTGCCTCTCTCCTCCTCCCTTGCCTCTCTCCTCCTCCCTTGCCTCTCTCCTCCTCCTTTGCCTCTCTCCTCCTCCCTTGCCTCTCTCCTCCTCTCTTGCCTCTCTCCTCCTCCTGCCTCTCTCCTCCTCCTGCCTCTCTCCTCCTCCTGCCTCTCTCCTCCTCCCTTGCCTCTCTCCTCCTCCTGCCTCTCTCCTCTGCGTCTTTTGCCCTGGTCTCTGACCGCCGCGCTCTATATTTTCTCCCCTCGCCGACAGAGGGCTCTGCTCTGCCGACATGTTCTTTAAAAAAAAACAAAAATCAGAAAGGAGAGTTGGCCGCGTGTCCCTGCACACACTGCGAGGCGTCCAGATGGCCTGAAAGTGGTCCGGAGGAGCCAAAGCAAGAAGAGGATGAGGAGGAAGTTCCTCGGAGAGAGAGAAGGTTTTGAACATGGAAGGCGGTTAAATGGACCTCTTGGACATAGAAGCAATGAAACGAGGGCTTCTCCTGAACCATAGTTCCCTGTAGATTATAGTTTACTTCATAGATATCTATAGAATATATATACACATAAGCTTTTATTCTTGTATTTTAATTTGAAACGTGTTGAACAGTAGTCGCTCATCCGATCAGTTTGCAGGATATTTTCCTGTAGATTTCTGCAGCTGTAAATGTAAATGAAGCAGATATTACAGATGTTCACGTGGACGTGGAGCACGTAAACATCTAGTCCTCTGTAAAGTGTCTTTGAGTATGTAGAAAAGCGCTGTAAAAGTTTTAATTATTATGGTACATAAACCCATGGCAGGTTTATTGTTTGTGTTGATTGCCTGCTTTGTATTTGCCTCATTGGGTCTGGACGTACGCCGCGACGATATTATATTGTTTGATGAATTTATAGAGAGTTTTAAGCTACTTTCTCTCTAAGAGATAAATCAGACTTTTATTTTGAAAAGCTAAAAGGAAACGCAGATTTGTTTGATGCTTGAATGTGAGCGTGACAGCACAGCTATGGATCAAAAGTGTGATAGTTTAATGGACCCGCCTGAGGCTGAAGCTCTTATGCTGGTGATAGTTTACAAGTTTAATGAATGAATTATGACCCGCAGGAAGAAAATAAAGGAGTAATTTCATCAGCAAGACGTTTCCTGCCACTTCATCGAAGGGGAACCGTTAAAATTATTATTATTTTAATTATTATTACCCAAGTTTCTGACCATTCTCCGTCATGCTCGCAGGAGCGCCATCGCCAAAAGTCATCGTTTACTGCAAATATTGTGGTAAACAATGATCCTTATTCCATTATGCCATGAAATAAATATGATAATCATGCTTAAATACTGAAAAAGTCTGATTTCAGTGACACGTGAATGTACTTCTGACAACTTTCCAGCTCTCACGGTCCAACACCAAAAATGTAAATGTCCAACACAACCTGGAGAAAACTGAGCAGCGTTTATGATCCGTGTGGAGAGCGAGTGGCGTGCCGGCTCATTAGATCATATCAGACGGAACAATAAGGAGGGAAAGTGATGAGAGGGCGCTTATCGTGGAAAGAGAGAGAGAGAGAGAGAGAGAGAGAGAGAGAGAGAGAGAGAGAGAGAGAGGGTGAACCATTCCTGTGGGCAAGGGAGGACGAGGGCTTTACATTCTGAATAAAATCATTAATAACTGTCATGTTGACTTTATTGTTCACGCTAAATTAAATCTGATACGCAGCGCTGCAGCTGTGGGATTAGAGAGAAATGAGATTCTGCAACTTTAACTCGACTGCAGTTTTGCAGCACATAAAGAAATAGTTTTTTAAGACACCGCGGTATACCGGTTATACTTCCACATGACATATATTTATGAGCATGTGCTTCAGTTGTTGTGCATCGAATAGGAGACAAGAAAATGAAACGCGACATGAAACGAAGTTTAATCCTGACGAAGAGCCTTTCTTCATCTGATTAACTTCTATGATTCAACCTAAATGTTTCATGTCTCATCAGTTATCTTACCAAAACAAAGTGGACCTGCAAATAATGATTATTCTCACTTTCAGTTAATCCGCCATTTTATTTTTTTCAATGACTTTTTTCCAGGCCTGGAAATAACATTTTAATATTAAATGACTTTTCCAGGTTTTCCATGACTGTAAGAACCTCTGTGTCTGCATCTTCTCCCCTTGGTGCACTGTATATCAAACATGAATATACAATAAGAAATTACAATCCAGCCGCGCTTGTTTACTGCAGGTGTGAAGCTCTGATAAACAACACGGAGGTTTCTGTGCAATAATTGGCTGCAGGAAATACCGCCTCCCCGTCTCTCGCTTGCATGTTAATAGCCCTGAAAACAAAATATATTTCCCGCTTACTTCCTGGCGTGTGCTGCTATCGCGTTTATGTGCATTAAAGTCCACGAGTGTAAGTAAGTGTGGACGCGTTTGGGCCTCCGTTTCCCTCCATTTCTGCTGCCGGCTGCAACATTAACCGTCCAATCGCAGGATAATGGAGGAGGGGGGGGGGGGGACTAAAGCGGCGTTCAAACGGAGCAATGCGTCGCCTCCGTGGTGCGTTTGTGCGCCTGAAACGCAGAGGAAGGAAACGTGTGACATTCTGTATTGAATGTGAGTTTAGGTAAGTGTTTGTGCGGCTGGGTGTGAATGAGCTTTTGGAGCGAAAGAATGAAAAATGGGCAGGAGAAAGGAGCCATTACTGTAAGCGCTCTGGGGAGTCTCTCTCTCTCGTTCTCTCTCTGTGTGTGTGTGTGTGTGTGTGTGTGTGTGTCTCATGCATGCATCGCGCAGCCACTGCTTTTAAATCATACAACAGAAGAGTGGAAGAAAAAAAGGAAAGAAAAAGGAAAAGCTGCACTCCAACGATTCCCCAGAGGGCCGTGGGGGGAGACGGGGCGGCGGCGGGTTATGCTTCTACGCTTTAACAAACAACCCATAAAAAACAACACCTCACCTCTGCTGGGGGAGCTACAGCGGAGGGATAGGGCAGGGAAGAAGAGGAAGAAGAAGAAAGGGAATAGAGAGAGGGGGACAGAGTGAAGGATGAGGTCGCGGGGGAAGAGAGAGGGAAAGAGCAAAGTGTAATGACAACAAGAAGCCGGACGATAAAAGAATAATAGCCGTCTCCACAACGCGGAATCCCGAGGGAGCATTATACACAGAGAATAGATGCACACACACACACACACACACACACACACACACACACTTAAACTGCTCCCATTTTAGGGCATGACTTGAACATTTCACAAACACAGGCGAGCGCACGGCGTATTCAGAGAGCCTCTGATTTCCCCCAAGGCACACGGGACAAAGGAGCGCTGCAGTGCAGGTGCAGATGTGTGTGTGTGTGTGTCTGTGTGTGTCTGTGTGTTGAGGTATTAAATCAATACTTTTGTGACTGCCGATAGATAATTGATCTCATCAGCGGGCCCCGTTCATGCACACTCACAGTCCTCCAGCAGGACGGCGGAGAACACTGAGGCGGGAGAGGAAGTGAGCGGAGGGCGAGAAGGGAAGTAGTAAGTAGAGGAGGAGGGGGGAGAGAGAGAGAGAGAGAGAGAGAGAGAGAGAGAGAGAGAGAGAGAGAGAGAGAGAGAGAGAGAGAGGTGAACAGTCAGAGGGACGAGTAAGGGGTGAGAGGAAATTATTGGGGAGATGAATAGTGGCAGGAAGGAAGAAAAAGAAGGCAGGAAGTGAGACATGAAAATGAATAAAAGTAGAAAAATATTCACAACAATCAAGGAAACTGTTATTTGATATTCTTTGACACGGCAGCTCTGTCCCGTTTGGGTTTTTGGAAGTTTTTTTTAGCAAAGGTGGAAGGAATAGATTAAACTTTCTATGTGTAGGAGAAGTATTTGTCCAAGACTGTTGGACATGTATGTGAGCTTGTTGCTTGTTACTAGGTCAGAGTACAAATGTCAGTTCTCACATTTACACTCCAGCAACCCCAGCAGAGCTTTTGACAACGCATCCCGCCTCGTGAAATCCTCTCCACTCGTTTGTAAATACAAATATTAAAGTACAAATCAAACCTCTGTGTCACACGGCCGAGTACGTGCTGTAGTTGAACTAATAACACTTTTATTTCATCTTTATTCTGAATACTGTTCTGTAATTCTAGATTGTAGAATCACAGTTTTATCATCCTCATATACTAATAATAATACACTTTACTTCTATGATTATTTTACAATAGATTCTGTAGAAATGGCAAACAAATAGTGACAAAACTAGTGTCACATAACAATGAGCACAGTAGCTATTCTGGATAAGTCAAATAAAACAATACGAAAATAATAATTCAAACTAAAGTTAAGAGCCATACAGATACAAGTGAAAACGTTAATGAGAACCATGTGAAAGCACTCTTATGAAAATAGGTTTTTAAGAGGGATTTAAGAGAGGTGAAGGAGTGTCTGAGTGAGATCTCCTCAGGGAGGTTTATTAAAGTTCACCTGGCACCCAATATCTCCAAAATAATGGTGAATTTAGAAAGATAAATCTGTCAAGTGGGTAGAGCAGTAATAGGGACTCACAGTGAAGCCAGACAGGAGGTGGATGTGTGTGTGTGTGTGTGTGTGTGTGTGTGTGTCTCTGTAGGTTTATTATAGGAGGGTTCTCATTAAAGGTGCACTGATATAGAAAAACGGCATGTGTATGAACATGCGTGTGTGTGTGTGTGTGTGTGTGTGTGTGTGTGTGTGTGTGTGTGTCACTGAGGTCATCCAATGACTCAGACAGACAGTTGAAAATACTACACTGCTGCATTTAGAAAAAGGAAGTGAAATATGGCGACTGAGAAAGAGGAAACTGAGCCTTACTGTTTATTGCTCCATCTTTCACAAAACTAGTTTTCTTTTTCACATCGAGGAATCCCAAAACAACATCAATGAACTAAACCTACTGGCAAATATTGAGTGTGTCGTCAAAGCCTGGTTCATCTGCGCCACAGAGGTCCATTGTGTTTTTTTTAGCAGCAATAAAGCTCTTTGGTACAGAGGAACAAGCTTCATTAGGCTCTAGAGACACACAGTCTGTCTGTGTTTGACGACGATACATATACGGACTTATCTGTTAAATACTTGAGAATTAATTTACTCTCCTCACGTACAATATAACAAGTTGGACCTCTGTTTTCATGTTATTTCTAGCGCTGCACAGCATGCACGCAGAAAGCCCTTTCATGTGGTGGAAGACTCCTGCAACGCTATTAATGATGCATGACGCTGCCGCACAGAAAGACAAGAAGTAACAACCGACAGCCAGCGACGGAGAAAAATGAGAGGTGACGATTGCAAAGAAAAGGCCAACGACGTCTGCCACGCCTCCATGGACTGCAGCTGATCAGCATCCACGCTGCCGGCGGCGGCTAGCACAAACCTAGCCACGCTAACAACAACACCAAACCAACGACACCGGTGATGACTACTGAAGGCATCGAGGCGGCCCGGGATCACACTCGCTGGGTGCGGCGGCTTTACTGAGGGCCCTGCAGAGGGGGAAGATGCTGCGGGTGAAGCCTGAGATCTCAAGGGTGCTGCCGCAGAGCAGCACGCATGAGCTGCTTTAATAAGCTAGTAATGTTTCAGAGAGAAAATGGGAGGAGAATGGAGAGACAAGAGCAAGAAGAGAGACGTTTAATCTATAGCGTAGATACATTAAATAGGTTTTAAATGCTCCAAAATGGATATTTTTGAGGTTTGACGTGACGCTGGTTACAATGACAAACTGCTGTTTCCTTCTTGTGGATAGTGCAATGTCGTTTTATTGAAGTATTTACATGCATGACTATGCTTTTTAGAAACGTGGATGAAGCTGCACAGCTTGGCTATGGCTACAAGCGACTTGAAGTGCCATAAAAGTATCAAGAAATGCAGAGTTCAACAACCTCTGGTGGTCTGTAGAAAACAATAATAGACAAGCCCTCTCAGAAGATGTACTGTCGAGCTCCACAGACAATAAAACAGAGCAACGCATCAATATTTAACACTTTAAAGAAGACCTGGTGAGCTCATGTCCTCTGTGGATCTAGAAGACGGACATCCCGCCTCTGTGTAACCTCACAGTTCTCCAATAGTTAACCTCTATTCATGACTTACGAATGTGTGTTCATGGAAAAGGAGGAAGCTGTCCACACATCTCAGCACGGAGCTAAATACGAATATTGGAAGGCCGACAAATCTAAAAGTACTTCACCCACATTACGGCCATTTGTATATAAATTACTCACCATGTGTTACCTCGAGTTCTTACAAAAAACAGTTTCACGCTCGCAGTAGAAAATAGAAAAACTCCTCGGCTCTGATTAGTCGTTTCTCTCCTGGTGCGGCGGAATCGAGCAAATGCAATTAGCACGAAGAGGAACCGGATTTTTTTCCACAGATTTTCTGTCTCATGGTAACAGCTGGGATACAGGGACAATACGAGCAAATACGACAAAAGGTCATCTTTAGTTGAGGTGCCCTACTGCATCTTCGAAACATGTTTCTCCAGTTAAACTACATTTAAACGTGTCACAGATAAACATCTTCGTGCTACCCCACAAAAATGAAATAATAATTAAAAAACGTATCGTAACTCATGAAAAGAAAACTCATGTTATTGCCACTGGTGGCCACAGAGGCCGCTGTTCAGCAAAAGTCACGCGGCCTGGCTTTAAAAAACACACACGCACACACACAAACAGACACAGTCACACATAGTAAGACACACACACACACACACACACGCCGAGAGTGGGAATAAATTCAGTGTGACAGTGTGCAGTCAAAAGCCTCCAAGGCAGTGACAGTAACACTGGCAGGCAGGTGGGAGTGGAGCAGTCTGCTTACCAGCCACTGACACACACACACACACACACACACACACACACACACACACACACACACACACACACACACACACACACAGAAGGGTTCCAACACTTTTGTTTTGTTTTCCAGTGCACCACACAGCCTCCAGCTCTCACCTATCCGTCACCGCCTTTCTTTCAAATGAGGAAAATTCAATACACTGAGGGGGAA
The DNA here is from genome assembly GCF_023055335.1 of Clinocottus analis. Classification (NCBI taxonomy): domain Eukaryota; kingdom Metazoa; phylum Chordata; class Actinopteri; order Perciformes; family Cottidae; genus Clinocottus; species Clinocottus analis. The sequence goes on along the minus strand of NW_027175854.1, from coordinate 16,460,224 downwards.
AAACTAAATAAAAGTCAGCGCCGCCCCGTCCACGCTGTTGTGTCAGGATGAAACGGGTTTGATTGTTTTAGCGGCAAACACACAATTAAGTTTTTTAAAGCGGAGCGTGGAGTTGTCACCGACTAAAGTGACAAGCCAGGGTGGGAGTTGCCTTTGTGTTTGTGTTCTTGTTGTTGTTGTTGTTGTCTCTTTCTATGAACGCCGATGCCATCGTGCAGCATTTGCTTGCACGTCTTTGTGGATGAGTGTTTAAAGAGTGTGTGTGTGTGTGTGCCATTGAAGTTTGGAGAAGACATTAATGCCTCGCTGAAGTTACATTGGAATGACTTGACCTTTCACAATAAAAGCACATGATATACACTGCATTACTATTCACCAGAGGAAATTCAAATTCACTTCGAGCCTTTGGCGTTAAAGGAAACTCAATAAAATGGCGTACAGGCGCTTAGGATATACAACAATTTAGCTGAGACGGACTGCCAGATGCTGCTCTTTGTCAATGAGGATCCTGTAATCTATTCAAACCTCTTATTGAAAAAGTGTCGCAACTGCGGTACATTTGCATAGCCGCCAGTATGAATAGTTTTGATGGGAAATATTTCAGGATTCCACATTTCCGTGTTGTTTATTCGTGTGAGAATAGATTTACTGAAAGCAATCATGTTTCATTACAACAGAAAAAGGTACTTTGCATTTCAAAAGTGTCCCCGATTCCAGATTAAATGAACTTTCCATAAGCGCGTTGAAATAAAACCGGATCCTTCCACACACTGGCAGCGTTACTTATACAGTGGACATGTTACTGGATCCATCACACTTTTATAAAGTGGTGTGTGTGTGTGTGTGTGTGTGTGAGAGTGAATCATGCGGTCACATTGGTGTCTGTGGAGGAAGATGCTCATATTGGCAACTTCCACACGATTTCAATAAGGCCCCAAAAATAAAAACAAACACACGGGATGAGTCACGGCTCTGCTGGCCTCTCTCATGAGGAAGACCCGGCTTTGAATCCGTGTCTCCGACTCGTGTTCAGACGATTGAAAGGCTTCCAAAGCAACGGCGCTGGAGCTCGTGTCGTGTCGAGAGAAGATGCAACGCGAGGGTGATAGTGAGGTTTATTCTCACTTTAACTTCACTAGAGGCACGGCAAGATTTATAGTTCACTAAATATAAAATAGCTTTATTATAATAGAAAGTGTTGTTAAAGTACATTAAAATCAGGATTTTACAGACATGAGGAAGTGTGTTTTTTTACATCATCCACAGCTCTGATCTAATTCATTTAAAGTGCTAAAGTTTCAAATACATGATTCAGGTCAAAGTAGGTCATTTTTCTACTTCTGAACTGAAAAAACACGATTTTTGGACTGAAAATGCTTCAAAACATGTCAATGCTTGTGTTTATTGTAATTATTATTAGATGCTTTAAGTCGTAATCTTTCTAAAGATGTGCAGTATTAGTCTGTGGCATGATGGGAAGGCACCGAACAATACAATTAAAAAACCATGGGAGCAATCAAGGAGTCTTTTTTTGCTCAGACTTTTTACTTTTTCATTGTGCAGAAATTAAGTCATAATTATTATTAAATTAAATTTAAAAGTCAAGGAGTTGCGGATTCTTTATAGATCAAGGACTATAGGGTCTGGTGTTCATATCACGGACGTATGAGCACACACATTTAATACTATCAACACAAGGAGCCGTTTGTTGGGACCAGAATCGTTGCACAAACCTCTCCTGGAGTCACGCAGCCTGAAACAGTGCGAGAGCCACACAGTCGACGAAAAATCACTTTCTCCTGTATGTTCACAAGTAATTATTGTTCTCACTTCAGCAGGAGAAGGAAGACGTCATTTCACTGCAGAGTCAGGGAGCAAAGATTATCGCTCCAACGTGAGCTCTGCATTTTGTGTTTATCCTCCCTGAGGTTCCTTCTGAAGGTTGATGAAGCCATCCATTAATTTCTCATGAACTGCTCACGTCCCCTCTCCTATCAAACACACACTGCCTTTTGTTTTTATCCCTTCAGGAATGGAAAAGATTATTATTTCAAGGTTTATGTGAGCTTTTTTTGTGGGTATTACACATACATTTACTTCATTAAACCACTTCATTGCCAATTAAGACAACGCTGAGACGTAGTTCTGAATTACCAATCTTTCCTTTGCTCTTCTAATTGGCCAAACTACTCGCTGTGGCCTTCCACTCCCAAAGCTGCGTTGTTGCGGCGCAACATTATCTACACTCATCAAGGCCACGTAGGAGGTTGTGGAGCAGCTTATTCATTCTGTTAATTAAAACATTGAATGTTCATTTTACACAATGGTGTTGCTATGGTATGTTAGTTTGTCTTCCCATTCATGGTCACCTACCCTCGGTGTGCTAAATATTAAGTTACTAGAGCCAGCAGGAGATTATCTTAGTTTAGCTTAAAGGGTGGAAAATGTTGTTCTTGTTGTTGGTACGAGGCAGCCAGTGGAGACTCAAGGAAGTCACCACGACTGGCAAAGAAATACTTCACATGAGACAAATAGTGTCGTCGACAGATCGCTAGAAAGTTAGTGAGGTGAAGAAGTGTTGACAGTTAGAGATTTTGTTGATTTGAGTCATCTTAGCTGCAATGACTGCAGCAGTAGTTAGCTAGCTTAATGTTAGCTAGCTTAACGTTAGCTAGCTTAACGTTAGCTAGCTTAATGTTAGCTAGCCACCACACCTCAGGATTAAAAGAATAAACTTCTTAATGCTCCAAATTCTGACACTTTGCTTTTTTATTAACATTTACTTGTGCTTTTACTTTCAATACTTAAGTACATTTAGGATCAGAATATTAGTTTTGATACTTAAGTGCTGTAAATATCCGAAGAATTTTATTCGAGCAGTACTGAAACAGGTGACTTTCACTTTTACTGGAGTCATTTTTCTTTTACTCAAGTACGGCTTCGGGCTACTTCATACACCACCGTTTTTTTTTTTTACATTTATATATTTATTGAACACGAAGTCCACCGAACAGCGTCTAAATAATCTAAAGTTCCTAGAAGCGGGACCATAACATTTGCCAGTGTTTTCCACACAACGTTATGATGAAGACAAGGACAGGATGCTGGTCGTGGTGAAAAGAAAACAGGGCTGGCCGGAAACAGATACTGTACACTTTTACGAGTATTTGACACTTTTACGAGTATTTGTTTACTGTGTCACGACTGTCGGTGGACCGAGGTGACAAAGTACATTTTTCATTGACAAAAATTACGTTATTTTTTACCCTAATGACTTCACGCAGCCACATGGAGGCAAAGCATCATGGGAGTAAAGTAAATTAAATGAAATAAAACTGAATGAGCATCATTTTTTTAATGTCCTCATATGTTGAATGAACAGCGTAAAGGGATTATTTAAACTGTGATCACCACAAGTGGTTTCCACTGTATTATGCAACATTTGATAGATGTAATGACTCATAATCAATAATGAATAACAATAATTATTAGTTCAGCCGACAGGGAACATCTAGGGCGCTAATGAGAACAGCATCAAACCTGTGTTTCAACTTTTCACCCATTACAATAATTACCAAAGCATATCGTCTTAATAATATCTAGAAGCCAATCTATCATGATTGATCAGAGAGGACCCTTAAGTCTTCACGTCAAACTCTAGTGTAGCACATGATACAACGATGAAGAAGTCATGCAGCATTCAGTGTGGAGGAAGAGGAGGTGGAAGAGGCATGCTGGGAGTTCTGAGGCTATCGGTTCACTCATGCTGGCTCTCTCTCGCTACGCTGTTCGGAAACCGCTCTCTCTCTTTATTTTTCTCACGTACACACACACACACACAAGCACACACACACAGCAGCATGCAGTGTGGTGTCAGTCTGCCAGTGCTGATAGGCAGCATGTGGTTTCTCCTCAACACTAATCAGTCGTACACGTGGTGGGCCGCACTCAGGGAACAACCCACAATATGCCGCTGGTAGGAAGTACGATTGCAGTGTGAAACCGTAGGACTTCCTGTCCCCTCCTGGGCTATCGGGACGCACAGAGCTGCATTCGGGGACGTACACACACAGATGCACACACACCCCTAAAGCTATAATGACTCAACAGCTTAGCAACCTACCACAGAGACACACACACACAAATGAACTTTGGAGGCCGAGCAGAGACCTGCATCAGTGTGAGCGCAGCACCCTTTGTGATCCACGCCGGCAAAAAGGACCACACCCTGTACGTCATGACTCATCGGCCCCCCTCTGTCGTCCGTCCATGTCAACAACACAAAAAAAAAAAAAGACGGCAAGGCGGAAGGGAAAGAGACAGGCGGAAAAAAAGGGAGGGGAGATCATGAGCAAGGAGAATCAACAAAGAGGACGAGGGGACGATCACAGGGAGACACAAAGGCAGCAACAAACAGATGAGTGCATTGTGGGTGGGACTCACCAGCTCCACCGAACCATAGTGTTTCCTGCTGAAGTCTCCACGCCTGCAGCCCAAGTCCTCCGAGGCAGAGCTGCAACACAAACGCATGGTCAGACACATGGCCTGTCTGTCCTCCATCACACAACACAGGCACATATACACTGAGGCGGCTGCAGCATCCGCTTGTCTCCGGTCTTTCTTGGATCTCACTCTGTCTTCTCGGTCATGCCTACTTTGTTCACCCTACGTTCTTTCTTCCTCTCCCTCTCTCTTTCCCTTCCTCCCGTCTGAGTCTTTGTCGACGTGGTAGGGCGGCTGGTGGCATGGTGACTGGCCGGGAGCGCTGGCCAACCCCAGTTCTGATTGAGACGCCGGTCCTGATTGAATTAAGCCACAGTGATAGATGGAGACCAGCTGGGCGAGCGGACCGCTGTGATGCGCACAGAGTCGACACATCCGCTAAGACGGAAAAACAGACTCCCGTCTGCATGTCGAACATGTGGATTTTGAAGATTTGGGCTCATTCAGAAGTTTAAAAAGCATTATGAAACATTATGAGGTATCAAATATGAGGAAAACAGTGATCCAAAGACTTTTCATCTAACGCCATCATTACCCTCAACTCTATTTTTGCTTATTACAACTAAGCAAATATTAGCATGTTCACACGCTACATTACGATGAACACTGATCATCACACCAACATATTAACCATGCTCGTGTTAGCATGTGCTAACATTAGCTGTAAACACGGCTGTCGCACTGCTTGCGTAGACTTTTAAATTCAAGTAAAGAAGCATTCAAATGCATTACGAAAAGTTTGTCCTCAAAATGTGAACACATGAAATTATTTTGCTATGATACACACAAACCTAATAAGTTGAGGAGGACCAAGTTGTGTTGGTACACGCACGAGGAGCTTAGCTGCCTTGTTCTTTACATTTTGTATTGATTACACCCAGGCTTCACCTCAGCACCTACAACTTAATATTACAGCTCCAGCAACACAGGCGTTGGCCGGTCGTGTGGTGTTTACCCACATATTTTATGTCATAGCCACAAAAACAAAATAAACAGATACCGAGACGAGGGAGCCGGAAGCACAAAAATGCAAACTCATTTCCACCTTTTACTGCTCATTCCTGCAGCTCGCCACACAGCAGCGACTGGTAGGCCGCGTGCGTGCACATGTGTGTGTATTTCACGTGTGCATAAGTCTTTATGATATGACCTGCATGTTTTCGCTTCCTCCACATGCCCCCCACACCTCTTCTGGCTCTCCTCAACTTTTCTCCTCGCTGGTCAGGTCTCTCTCTCTCTCTCTGCAGAGTGGGGCTGTTAATATATAATGCACACTCTAGCTTAAAGGCCACGTTTTAAAGAGCGTCCGTGCCACAGGATGTATCCATCACCGTTTCCTTACCCACTCTATACTCTACATACTGACGTTTGGGGGCGGGGTCTGCTGGAGCGCCACCACACCATGTGCTCCATCACAGCATTTACCTTTATGCGCTTCTACTTTTTCCTTCTCAGCACCCAGGTTGTCTTTCCTCTACTGTCCCTTTAATGGCCATGAGAAGGATTGTACCATGGTGCCGGGAAGATTAAATGATACCACCACACCCAGCTACTAATGAAAACCCCTCCATCTCGTAGTGAAGCTTATCTCCTTCTATTCTCATCATCTCCTTATTAGGACGGTACTTATGGATGGACATGTTAGGTTCAGATGAAATTAGGTATTGATGTTTTTTTAATTGCATGTACCATCAAAAACTATCTTGTTGCTGCTGTTCATGAGGGATTTTTTGGTTTCATAATACCTTGTTTTCAGTGTCGAATGTCTTATTGAACACGAGAGATATTGAACACATGTAGGTAGCCTTTGGCGAGTTAAGAGCCATTTGTGCACGAGGTGGTTTCTGTCAGACCGCAAAGCTGTGCAGACACCTATTAAAGAGGTGGAACGAGCCAAAGAGAAGTGCCTTAAGTGTGATGAGGAACATGTACCTGGCAGCAGACCACTGGGAGTGCAACGCAGCGGAGATGCCATATTTAGATGGATTTCAAGTGAGGAATTAAAGCAACAAAGAAAAAGGTCCTCTAAAGTGTGAGTTTGCTAATCCTGACCAGAATTATAGCTGTATACAATACAACTAAGGGTTGAAACAGAATATACTTTATTCTTCCCTTTTGGAGAAATACAAACTTGTCCCAATTGTGTTTTTACTTCAATTATTCAGCAAGTGCTGAGTTTGATCAAATATTTATTTTAAGTCCAAAATAAGACAAATTAAAGAGCACAGATTTTATGTGGTTCGATGCCCATGTTAATTTTTTTTAGCCTCGTCTTTAATGAACCAAAGACATTATGTCTTTTATCTCACGACACTATTTGGGATGGTTTATACCTAAAAAGCCGATTGCATCAGAAATCAGCTGTATTTTGTGTTTAGTGCTAATTGGCACATGTTAGCATGCTAACGTACACAAATACTTTGGTGAACATGGTCAAAACGATACCTGGGACACATCAGCAGGTTAGCATCGTCATTGTGGGTATGCTAGCATATCAGAGTTAGCTCAAAGCTGAAGCTAATGTCCGTACAGACCACAGAGCTAACTAGCATAGCTTCAGGCGCTCAGTCTCGGGGTTATGAGAGGGATTGATAAACGACCTGCCTTACAGTCCTGACATGCTAATGCTGCACATGTCACAACACGGCTCAGACCATTACCCAGCATTCAAAGCTGCCCACATGTTTGGACATCATAACTTGAACTCTGCACTAAACAAACGGTTCGGTCACTTTCCCTCAATAAAAGTGACATTGAAAGCCTGGACCAAAGACAAATAGCTGTGAAACTGAGCAGTGGTAAAGATGGAGATTCATTCATCAACTGCTGCACTCAGTAATGTTGTACGGGAAAGATTACAAATCGTGGTTTCTGTCTCAAGACAATGGACAGTCGCCACACGTAGGACAGAGCAATGTGAAGCATAAATCACGCTGCCACCCATCATACTAAAACCTCATGCTGTCAGAGAAAAGAAGCCAATCCTTTTATCGGTTACGTTAGATACGGTATGACTCTTTAAAGCTTTAAATCAGCCCATGAAGAGGCTCTTGTTGAGATTGTGTGTCGACCGTAATGCCAACAAGCAGAAGCAACACAAAGTCTCTTGAGAGTGACGATGAAACAAACAAGCATGAAAAACGCATCAAACATTCAACAGCTTTCTGTCTCATACACATCTGGAAATAACATGTGCGATATAAATAATTAAAATTTCCTACTGCAGTTCCTAGACATGACTGCAACCATGTGACGCTAACATCTTAAACAATAACACTCCTTTTTTTTTCCTTCAAAGTGAGGGAACGGGGTAATAATTTTCAAAACTTTAGTAAATCCCTCTGGAATATAAATTTTAATCCAATTAAAATTCATCTGATCCTAGCGCCAAGACTTTAAATTGTTAATTAATTTAAAAAACAAAGTCACAGTTACAGATTGGTGCACTGCATGCACAGTGCAGCAGAAAACTAACCCATCAGACACTTTTTCTACCAGAGCCTTTTTAGATTATAATAAATAAAAACAGGTCACAAAGTGATGTTTGTATGGAAGCTAAAAATATGAGGATGAGCTGGTCGGAGATGCAGATGGCTCTCACACAAAACAGAGATAATAAGTAAGCAACAATCATGCCAGAACTGCAATATGATAAGTCATAAGAGCATTTCAGAACAAAAGGAGCCTTTCTGGCTCTTCTCCTCCCTCTCTGCACTAGTGGTGCAGCATGGAAAGGAGGCGTCTCCTCTCTTGGCAGCACTGTAAGAGCTTTATGATCACCGAGATCTCTCTCTGTTCAAGTGTAACTGCATTGCACAGCCTGGCATTTCCAGATCAATCCAATCTAAGAGGCTGGAAATGAGCTACTAGACTAAGTGACCCTGGACTACATCTGAACTCAGCTGTACAGTTTAAGCCAGATGCCTGCCTTCACTGTGGCTGCATACGTTATCATGTCGCTAATGCCAGAGCTGCATGTACCTCCACTCTACCGTGAACTGAAAAAAAGCGTGCAATGAATAATTCATAATGTCCCCTTGTGCATACTGAAATGTCTGCAGTCACGAGAGAAAAAAGGGTACAGCTCAATTAATAAGCAATAGAATATCCGCACAGACGAAGCGACTCAGTTTCACAAAGCTGCGCATGAAGCAGCGCAGTGGTTCAATTAAAAGCTGTTGTGGCTGAAAGAGCGTCAATACTTCCAGACTGGAGACTTGTGGATTCAGTAGGACTCAGTTCGCCAGCCATGCCAGAGTAAACGGAAAAAAAGATCCACAAATTATGCACTTGCTACACAACACACGACCCAAACTCCACATTCGCAGCGATCCAATGGCGCAATCAGGCACTTTTACGCATAACAGCTTTGACACCGCGCAGGTGTCTCCGGCTTTGTCTGCAGAATAAAACAAGCCAGTGCTGCAGGTGTGTGACAGAGCGACGACAGAGAGCTATGCATTCAACAGATGAGAGGCGGCATGCGGAAAACACAGGTAAAAAAGTAGGACGTGTTGTTTTTTGTTGTTGTTGTTTTTACCGATGATTGAAAGTCAACAGTTTGTTAGAGGCTGGATCCACACTGTTCATGTCCCCATGCGATGTCGTGTCCAGCGGACCAGGCGACAACAACAAACCGGCGTCTCGGTCTCTCTCCTCTCCGTGTGTGTGTTTGTGTATGTGTGTGTGTGTGTGTGTGTGTGTCCTCCCGTTAGGAGCGCAGCAGCATCGCTGCGGCGCGAACTCCGACAACAGCTGTTCGAATCCCGGCTGGTGGTCCGACTCCTCTTGGCTCGGGTCTCTACGATGATGAAGCGGAACGGCTCTGCCATAGGAGCTGTGTGTTTACTGTGTGCTCTCTCTCTCTCTCTCTCTCTCTCTCTCTCTCTCTCTCGCTCTCTCTCGCCCCCCCCCCCCTCCTCCCTCCCCTCCACAATGTGTTGCTGGAGGCTCTGCAGAGCAAAAGGCACCATTCAGAGCAGCTTATTCCCCCTTCTTCTTCTTCTTTGAGCTACTGTTACATCACCTTCAATTACGTGACGCTTCTCTACAGTTACAATATCCTGGAAGGCAAAGTGATGATGGGATATTCCTGACAGGATGCAGGACTGAGGCTGCAGGTCCATTCAGTGTGAGAGGAAATAGGAATTGGATTTAAACTTACATTTAAAAAAAAAAAAGAAGTGAATCCTGGTCAGTTAGGAGCAGAAAATGTCGCCTGCGATCAGTTTTGCGTCATATTATGTCCTATTAGCTTTCATGTTAAAGTCAATTGGCGTCATCATAAGTCATCTTTAAGTTGTAACTGACAGCTTTATTGATTGTTAGCTGATAGAAGTGATTAACTATTAATAATAAGAGCTATCTGTTGGGTTGCCAGGTTGTGAACAATCTTTTTGGCCCTATGTCACAAAAGTTGGTAATTCATCAGCATGCTGGATTTCTTACTTTCTAATAAGTTAAATGTTAGCAAGCTAAGCCCTCGGTCCAGTGGCCTATGCCTGTAAAGCATTAGTAAATTATTATAGTATAGTATATACGGTGTAATTATTATTCGACAGAGTGTCAGAAAGCCATGAAAGTTGAAAAAAACTCTTGACGATCGATCACCACATTTTCAAAAAAAAAATCTTTTAAAGCAGATTTTGGTCTTTACTCAGATCCTCAGCTTCAATCCCTCTCCGGCTCTCTGGGGTCTTACCCATAATGCCGTTCAACAACGGGTCCAGGCAATGATAAGGTCATTCATTCCTTTTATTCATCCATGCAGCCTCTCTTTTCACCGCTTCAAAATACTCTTCCCTGCCTTTCCGTCGACTTATTTAACAGGATGCGGCGACAACGTGGCGTTCATCTCACCGCTACCGCTTCCATGAGAGGAACAGAGGGATGGCGTGCTGCAACAAGCGTCCACTCATGTGGTCATTGGTCCCACAGACCCTAAAACATGTATGTGTAACAATATTAAATCCATACATCGACTTCGTCCCCTTTAAAGGGTTGTCTTTTCTTTTCTACTGGCCGTACTAAAAGTGGTTTAATTGGCTAAGAACTGAGTTTGCACATTCGATTATATTTGGAGGAAATATGGAAACATGATAAATAAACACGCTGTTCAAAAGAGCCAGGGTCAAAACATTAGAGGGAAGGTTTTGAAGACTCAAAGTAAAGTAACTAGTGATGTCACATGACAGTATGTGTGATAGAACGATGGAGAACCGAGGGAAAGAAGAGCACACACACACACACACACACACACACACGGAGAACCGAGGGAAAAAAGATCTAGAACGTGAGGGAGAAGACACTAATAAAACAGATAAATGTATCAAAAACAGTCAAAACAGGGTTTCCTTCTCTCTCTCTCTCTCTCACACACACACACACACACACACACACACACACACACACACACACACACACACGAGAAATATGAGCACAGTTAAATCTGATACCTTCACAATAGCCTAGCCGCAGCCTGTGTCTCCATCTCAGTCCACACACACACACACACACACACACACACACACACACACACACACACACACACACACACACACACACACACACACACACACACACACACACACACACACCATGAAAGAGTGCAGGAATGCTCGGCTCGGGCTACATGGCACTCAGCTGCTCATCAATCTTTAATCAGCAGAAACCCCCCTCTGTGTCGCGCCACACCACAAGAAAACACCTAAAGCTTCCGACGCGCGTGGCCTCCGAACACGGCCGCCTCCTTTTAAAGATCGCTCGTGTTGCAGTGCAGCTGAGCTCCGCCACGGCCTGGAGGGAGAGAGAAAGAAAAAGAAACCCTTTTCAAAAGAGAGACGCTGAAAAAAAAACGCCCTCGTTTTCTCACGTCAGGATCGAGTTACAAAGAACCAGCTCGAGACACCTGAACGCCCCCGCCTCTCATTAGAGCCCTGAGGACAATCTCACACACACACACACACACACACACACACGGAGACATTCATGCATGTTGCATAAACACAGCCTCATCCCATACCCTCCCATTGTTACACTTTGACACGCACTGCCCACATGACCTTTGCACGAGGGCTTCTGGTTTCTAACGGCCGCCTGCGTAACGAGGGAAGTCAGACGGGGAAGACTTCCTGTTCAGAGAGCGGCGCGCTAATGTGAGAGTTTCATTCTCTCCTGATGTCTCCCTTCATCACACTGACTGAGACAAACTGTTGGGTTAACTAAGATGGATACGGCTAAAATGATAATTCATTAATCTGTACATTATTATTATCTCAATACAATGTCAGCAAACCGTTGCCACCACCATACATTTGTATTCAGCCAAAGATTTGGATACTTGCTTTAAATCCAAACCTCTTATTGTATTTACGGTCGCTGGTGCCGATCCCTGGACGGGGTTCACCTGGGCAGGTCATCAGTTCATCTCAGGGCTCACACAGAGGCAGACAATCATTCACACGGCCAATTTAGAGTCCAATTAAAACCCGGGCTGCATGTATTTGGACTGCGGGAGGAAGCCGGAGGGAACCCAGACGGCCACGGAGAGAACGAGCAAACTCCACACGGAAGGAAACATGAATATTGTTTTTGGTTACGATGACCTCAAGTGAGCCCGGGCCGCTCCGGGCCTGACCTCCTTTAATCAGCAGGTAGCGAGCACGACACAGGAGCTCGAGCTCGGGTTGAAGAATCAGAAAAATAATACTGAAATAGCATCCCTATTTTTTTTGACACATTTATTAGGCTTTAAGGATGAACAATGCGTTCACTGCTGCAACAGGTTGCTCTTTATATCCTGAACTGTGAGACGCACCAATGCTTGTAACCCATCCAGTCTGCCAGGAACAAGGCTATGAGACACATCTAAGATGTTTAAATGGATATGAAAAGGGCATAAGACGAGCATTCATCCGTTCATTTTGTGGTGACCCGACTGTTTTGGGCAGTTTTCATGAAAAGACAATCCAAATGCCTCGGGCTCGTCTACTTTAATGCCATGTGCACATGGATTACCTCAACTCAAACTACACTTCAGTGCCACCATATTTTGTGTAAGGCTCTTAGAAGACACCTAAAGGGTTCACACACACACACACACACACTCAGATGCAGCTTTCCATTATGCTGAATAACCAGTGAGCCATGTGGAGCTACAGAAGGTTTCTGCATTAGGTAGGAAGTGAACTATAAACTGTGTGGCCCTTTAATTGTGTGTGTGTGTGTGTGTGAGTGTGTGTGCATGTGTGTGTGTGGGACCCAGCAGTGATGGACTATCCCAGGCTTTGCATTCCCCAGACAAATGCAACTTCAAAGACGGGGTCATTGATGTAGGTGTGAGCATTAAGGCGCGTGGGTTCAATCCATGTGTCCATGCCAGTGATGGTCGCCGCGCACAGGTACACAAAATGCAAGTGTGTGTCCACTCGCACTCGCACGTCATAGAGCCTCGGAGGCGGACGCCCGCGAAGCTGCACGATGCGGATCAGGGGCTCTTGACTCAATACTGCGCTAATCCCTCGGAGCTTTACGCCGCCTTCTCTCTGGACAGCTGCCACTCCGGCCCTTTAGTCTCAGCGAGTAAGCCGTGTCTGTGACCACGGCACCTTTCCCACGCGGCGGGGAAAACACCGCCTCCGTTACTGTGTGTGTGTGTGTGTGTGTGTGAGTGTGAAACATGCAATTAGATGTGCAGCTCCTCACACTGAATCACACTGGATCCAAAGGAGTTATTGCTTGAAATAGATTCGTAAAAATGAGTAAAAAAGCACGATCGCAAAGTGTACGTGACACACCGCTACAGGCATCAACGCCGCAGGGCTGTTTTCGTGTCGCACAGCATCCACATACAACATGCAAGTTAATATTTAAAAGCGTGGCGACGTCCCCATGTGCACGTTCTTAGCAGTCCCAGTAAAAAGGGATTTCCACTTCTAATTTAATCAGAGGAAAAAAAGAAAAGAACTTTAAATCTGCCCATTTTTCGCCAGTTTTTCTGCATAATGAGTATTTTATGAACCACATTTTTCCGTTAATACTTCTGCAAAAGTAGTGCTACAACAAATACCTCCCAAATGTAAAAATTCAATGCTTTTATTTGTCAAATTGAACATTTTTGATGGTCAAATATTTATTTTTTGGAGTTTTATAATCTGATTTAATCACTTTGGACTGTTTAATATTGAAAGAAAAAACACATTTCATCGACAAAGACAAAGTTATATAAAGTAGTTTATATGTATTTTCATATGATTTATTATGGCGAGTGCATTTCAGTGCAGTGTGTCCTCTGCTGAGTGACTATATGCAACAAAAATACCTTTTAAAGCAGTTTTGATGGCATCGTATCGCAATATATCGCGATATATCGATATGTATTGCGATACATATCGTATCTTGGGTGCTTGCCAATACACAGCCCACAGAAAATACTTCAGATTAATCAATATTATCAATAATAATTAGCTGATGCCCATTAATGCAGTATTTCCACATTGGTGCGCTGATACTTTTCACCTAAATAAATGATCCGAGTACTTAAATTTCAGTTGTTTTAGGGTGAAAATTAGCAACTGACTCGCGACTCGGACAGTTCAAGATATTCTGCGGCGCTCAATCTGTCGGTCATCTACACAAAATGAGCACATGTACGCACTCGCACGCACGGACACACGTGCAGACGATTTGGATTCAGACCTCGGCCTCTTTGTCTCCGGTGCGTCCCAAATGCCAGCGGGTCACCGCGTGGCCTCTGGGAAATGTCAGCGTGTCGGGCCGCAGCGATTGATGATGGCACTCTCATTAAATGTGATCAGGTGAATTAACCTTTTCGTCTGCAGCGGTCAGACCGGCTCTGGACACAACTCTGCCCTTCGGCCCACGGCTACATGTGTTATGTGTCGTCGTAGTGTGTGTGTGTGTGTGCTTTTGTGCAGTTTTATTTAGGACACTGACAATGCACTTTGGTCCTAAATGTAATAAATAATGCATCAGTTGCAGAACACAAAGAAACAATTGAGCTTGCTGAGGCGCCAGCTGCTCTCGACATAAACACCACTGACCGATGTATAGGTCAAGATATAAGGGGTTCATAAGTAATATATACATGATGTATATACTGTTTCAACTGCTAATAAACACTTAATTTGCATCTCATCCGCTTGATTTGGACTTCAGAGCGATGCAGAATCCAAAAAGGCTCAAACTGAAGCATTTTTACAACCATTGACCCTCCACCACATACCTTCTGATAAAGATATAATATTATTACTGTGCAGTATCCTCACATAACTTTCTTCAACCTCTCAAAATGTGTAATATTCCCATATAACTTTCCTCTTTTCCCTCTGTTCACAAACCAGGAACAGCACTCAGGAATAACCTTTTTATTGGTTATTTAACACTTTAAACAAAACTGTATCTAATACCTTTCTTGTACTTACCTTTTGTACATATACGGCCGTATAATGTGCTATATATACCATGTTTACCATATATACTGTTTTCATATTTTATATTTTTTTCTCTTTCTTATGATAGTGTTTTTATTTCCAAAGCTGTTGACTCAGAGTATTTGCACAAATGGCAGAATAAAAAAATAAAACCTTTGAACAGATAACATCACTGCTTATACAGGGAGAGTCTGCCCTCTTGTGGTTATGAAGTGTATCACACTTCAAATAACAAACACTATTTTATAATTTCCTAATGTATATTTAATGTGAACGCACTCCTGCATAACGTGTTATTTAAGGAACGTTTTATTTTGACTATTTTCCTTTTTTTTGTTGTTGTTTGATGTTTTGGACACGTTTCTTTATCAAGGAGTTCACTAATTTGTGACTGTATTTCTGGAACATCCGGCTATATTTTCTGGTTTGTTTTGCTTCCTTTCTTTTTTTAGGAGATATAAGAATCACATTTTCTGCATCCACAAAAGAAATACAATGGCTCCGTTGTTATTCGCTCCTGTTGCATGAACCTACACTTCCCAAAAAGCAGTTAATTCTATTATAAAATGTAAATATCAATCATTCATGGCTTAGAATATATCTATTTCTTTAAAGCTCCCAGAGGATGAATTAAAACACATTTGTTGATCCTTCAACTTTTCATCCAACAACATCATCAGGTCAAAATGGTCTTCCAATCGTGCTAAATTCAGCTGTACTACATGTTATGTGACAATAACAACATGTTAGCGTAGCTCACAAACACATTAAACTATGACATCGAACATAAACATTCTGCTTGTTTCTCGATAAGTTACGTTGGTTAAAAGCTCTGAAGACTTTGAGAGATGTTCATGAGAGTTGGAAAGACTAAAGAACATTTAAAGACCTTTTTCCTTTTCTTTAAAAAAAAAGAAAAAAGTGGATTATTTTTCCTCTGAATGATTCGTGGAAACAACGCGCAGTAGAATATGCATGTATTTGTGCACGTGCACACATTTAAAGCCAATGAGTGTTTGTGTTTGTGTAAAAGCAGAAATGGCTCAGGAGAAACAGCAACGTGCAATGTCCTACATGTCCTATTGCAGGACAACTATGAGGCCTACAGTCGGGGAAACTCCCTGTGGGATGTTTTTTTTGTTTTTTTTCCCCAAGAATGTCCACACAAAAACTTAATTTGATCCACATCTTTACAACCTCTGCTGAAAATACGCTCGTCCTGGATGATTCCACACATACTTTCAATCTGCTGCACTTCCATCTTCTCTTATTCTTTCACCCTTTCTTTCTGTGGCTCGCTCTCTAACCAAGAAGGTTTTTTTTTTTATCCCGTCTGGCCTCCCTTAAAACCGCAGGGTAAAAATGTACACGGGTAACCCTTCATGGGCTCCATTTCCTCCCCGGCCTCTGGAGGGGCGATGACGGCTGCAGTGTGCCGGTGCGACGTACCTCACGGTGTGCACGCAGGCGGCGTCCACCCTGTGCGGACTTCCTTTGATCCTTCTCATACTTCAACACACACTAACTTTCCCTTTTTGTTTTGCGCCTGGAAAAAAAAAAAGCCGGAGAAAAAAAGGAAAAAGAGTCCTGCATGGAAGTGGCATCCGAACCGCCGCCATGCGTGAAGTAGAGCTCGCTCTACGCGAGGCTCACTGCAGCCAACTACGATGGGAAATGTTTTTCCAGCCTCCGAGCTTTCCCGGAGCAGCGCACAGTGCATTTTAATGTGTAGGTATGTGTCTTAAAGCCATAAATGGAAGCAGATGTCCCAGTCCACGAGGAGACGTTTACATAGGGCTGTAATCAAGAGAGGGATTTTTCTTTCCTTTTTTTTATTTTTTGGGTATTTTATTTTTTTTCTCCAGTAATTTGAATCTATTTTTCAGACTAAATGAGCCTGGTGCTCTGCGTTGTGCGCATGGCTGAACTGTGCCGGGTTGTGCTGAGCTATGCAGCCACATATGGGAGTGATTACAGTCCCGTGTTTATCAGACCTCACTGAGGGACCGACTACACGGCTGCGGAGCAGAACCGGCCTCGCACACTATTTTCATTTTCCCAGCACCGAGCTTCCACGGAAAGTCAGACAAGAAGTAAACAAAGTTGCTCCGACATGTGAGCGCGCAATCACAACTCCAGGAAGCAACATCTCCGATGATACGGGTCTGCTCACAGGTGCCGAGCAGTGACACGAGAGCGGTGCAAAGCGATGTCCTCGTTGGTCAGCGCCAGTTGCAAGTTTCCAAATTGAATACACATCTGGGGTCGGAAAGCTAGAAAGAAGAAAAGTGAACCAGTTCTCTGTAGTTAGCTGGCGCTGCATTAGCCGCCACTAGCATAATAACCTAAATCTTCAACCCAGCTGGTAGGCAGTCAAGCTGCATTGTGGGAAATGTAGGTAGCTGGTAGGCAGCCATGCTTGGGTGAGGAAGAAAAACACATGGAATAAAATTGACAATATAATTTGTTCTGCTGCATTAATCTAGATTTTATTTGGTGATATGAGCGCTCATTTGTGTATTTCTTTTAGGCAATTTTTTTTTTTTTTTTCCAGTTTCTCAAATGTGAAAATGTCCTGGTTTCCTTAATCTTGACTCTTTGATTGTAGAGTAAATATCTCTGGGTTTAGACTTGATTGGACCAAACATGCTCTTTAAATACGTCACCTGGGACCGTTGGAAGAGTTAGGGAGGGTGGAAGGTAAGCAACAGCAAAAACAGTCATATTCGCAATGCAACGCCTCCAAAAAATGATGTTGTTGATGAAAAATGCCGACCTGCTGATCAGAAATGCTCCCGTGTCGTTTCCCAACAACATAAGTTGTCATTAATGTGGAGAACGTCTAGACCGAATGCTTCAGGTAAATAATGTTTTTCCTTAAAATCTCTTCAATAAACCGTCTACACTGCATCTTCACTCTCTCTTGTCCAATCCAAACTACGAGAAAGTCTGTGTGTGTGAGGGCAATATGTGAGTCCACAGTGTGCAGAGCAGAGGAGTGCATTAAGTCAGCACAAATGTCAGTAAGTCCATCAGTTCAGGTCCCGGCTGTCTGCTTCGTGACAGACCGTAACGCAGAGGGAGACCCGAGCAGCCCGGCCTCCCGCGACCCCTCTGTCTGTTAGAGGGATGGGCGTCCATGTTCGTGCATTCTGAGCACAGGAAACATGTGCGACATTCAAAACACATGTTGCTTTGAAGCCTACTTACTGTAAAAAGCTTCACCGGGAAACCAGAAGAGGACAAACGCGAATGCAGATTTCCTTTTTTTTCTCCCTCCTCTTTTGAAAAAGGCCCATTCCTTTCCGCAGCAGCAGCTCGGCTACATTTGGCTCCGGCCTCGTGCCAATCCGACAAACTGTGGGCTTCAGTTAATGAAAGCATTTCAGAGCAAATGCCCCGACGTGACCTCTGAAGTGAGAGGTTCGGGTAAAGAGGAGGACGAGTGGAGTGAAGGAGAGTCCGTCAGAGGATCTATTTTTGCCCCGTTAATGTGGCCGCGGCTCGAAGTTTATCGCCGCTGTATGAGAAGCTTTTTGTTCGTGGACGCCTGCTCAGACGGTAAAAGCAAGAAGGGGCCCGGATTGATTAATGAACAGCTCACATATCAAAGTCGACGAATCCAGGCCGTCTCTTGTTTTTCCTTCTTTACCTTTGTGAACGAGCTCCTTATCCTTCCCGTATTTGTTCTGCGTTACCAAATCAAACCATGTGTTCTAATCACACATTGCCCCCGCGTAGGCGCCGATGATGAATGGGCCTTTCTGCTCCCCGCCAGCGCATGCCTTTCCTTAAATGAACTACAAATGTTCTGTTATGGATTGACAAGACTCCAATGTGGTTAGTTTCCACCGCTTCAGAATCTGCTGACGTTGCCAACGGACTCATTAGAGAGCACGGTGCTGACCTTTTCTGATTCTGGATTCTGGCTCCATCTGATCAAATCTTCCTCCGGTGGTCAGTGTGTGTGTGTGTGTGTGTCTCTGTGTGTGTGTGTGTGTGTGCTTGCAGCTTCGCAGAATGTGTTACCGCCTGTTCGCATGGTTTTCCCTTTGTGTCTCTGAGAGTATACGTTTGTTCTGCCAGTTGCTGGTCAGAGCTGAGCCAGTGATTTTTCTGGCTCCTTCAAGTGTCACCCGGCCTCATCTCATTCACACGCAATTAGCCGAGGTCGACAGGGAGGCGGTTTGTGACCGCGAGTCACGAGTTCAGTCGACACGGTACAGTTGAGATGAAAATGAATGGGAAAGAAACACTCAATAGGTTAGGGTGCGTTGTTCCTGGAAGACTCCAGGGCGAAGAACTCGTCCAAAGTTGTGTGAGCTTGTTTTGTGCACCAGCACGATGAGCTCAACTGATTTGGCACTCCTATCACACCGCAAACTGACATCCATTTCTCAGGAAAAGTACCAAAATGGAGCAAATATTATGCATCGTGTGTCGTTGACGAAAGAATTGGGCGGCTGCATTACCCACAAAGCAGGTTTCAATGCAGCTTTTCTACCCCAAACACCCCATTAATGATGGATGTCTGTATCCAGATGTACTGCAGATACATAAATCCTTCATTCAATTGTCATGTACAGGTATACATGACATTTGACCTCCGCATTTAACAGGTATTTTGGGAGCAGTGGGCAGAGAACAACTTGTGTTTCAGCGTCTTGCTCAAGACGTGCAGACTGAAGGAGTTGGATAACGAACCCGCATCCTCGTGGTTCGATGAAGACCAGCTCCACCCTCTGAGCCAACTAGCATACACCAACATGCAGCCACCTGCAACCATCAACTAGCATAGCGGAGGGAAATGACCACACCTTTTGGTTGGGGTCAGAGATCCAGACTTTCTGCCTTCACCTGCCACCCTGCAGCTACCTGCTGTCATGAGACGACCGGCCAGCTGGCGGTCGGCTGGCTTTGTTAGATAAGGCTTAGTCACCATGAAGCGGTGCCCAAGACACAGTCAGAAATGCTGTAATAATGTGATGTGAAGTGTTTATGCCAACGCCGATTAATGTGTGGAGATTAGGACAAATCACCAGAATGTTTACTTACTTCTTGTTCACATTCAGAATAATCTTGTGTTTGGCTTCATTACTCCAAGATGTCTCTCAGACCAGAGGAAGAAAGTAATAAAGTGCTTTTACTCAAAGACAGTACTGAAGCGCATTTGGAGACGAGAACGCTAAAGTTACTACCTGTTTTTACCTGTGATTTTACAGGTACAAATAGGGAGTTTATAAGAATTTAGATTTTTTTTTTAGACTTCCATAAGCCCGTAGGATTACAGAGATGTGTCTTTTATTAAAATACGAAGTTGTAAGGGGTACATATTAACGCTTCAGTGAAACTTTGTGATCGGCGCGGCAAATTAACGGAGTTTACGTAAGTACTTAACTTTAACGGTTACTTTATTCATTTTTTAAACCACAGGTCTCTTCTCACAAGGGTAACAATCATTTAGAAATTCAAATGAAATTAAACAACCACGTGGTTGCAGAGATAATTGAGGAAACGTTTAATGAAGATAGGCGCTGGGGGCACTTGGTTTCCTCAAGGTTAAGGTTAAATCAGGGGCTTTTTCGTCCAGTCGGGGCTCTTCAGATGTCTATGAGACGGTTTAATTAGATGATTAAGGCCGAAAGAGGTCAAATCCTACAAAATATATAAAAAAGCGATAGCCAAATAAAGTAAATAAATAAAGTTTTTCCGTTAGCTCACGTCTCCTCGGGTCACGTCCCTTGTCAGCGTTAGCTAGAAAGCTATATTTTATCTGCCTGGTCCCTGAATCAGCGATATCGGGGTAATTCTCCCTGTCTGGGAGTATTTGTGTCAATGTTTTGCTTGTGAGGGTTGTAGTTATCCAACGTGTGCAGAAGACAACGCCGAGGAACACAAATGAGGAAGTCTGAAGGAGAGAAGAGAAGCCAACAAAGGATAAAGAAAGCTCCGGCGGAGTCTCAACCCGACGACTCGTGGCGGTGCGACGGAGGTAAATAATAAATGTTTCTCGACATCAAAGCAAAGTGCTGTTCGGCCCTTTTTAATCAATTTAGCAGGCAGCGGCGGGAGCGTCAGCAGAAGCTCTCCGTCGTTGTTATTACTCCCTCGCTTTCTGTCTCACGGCCGACAACATCTTGACAACAGCTTGTCAGGACCTTGACAACCGCCTGATGTCGCCGTAAGTCCCGCCCCCGTAGTTTCATGTCAGGTGGAGTGGGCGGACTCAAAAGTCTGCACCTGCAGAAGAGGGGCCGACCCCGAGGTTGGGAACCCCTTTAAAAACTACCTAACTGCATATAAAGTACTTAAAAGTAGCTTCACCTCAACCAGCTGCAGTACTTAACTATTGCATCACTAATTATGTCACATAAAATAATAATAATATAACACACGGGGCTATTTTTCTGCAGAATGCATATTTATACTCTTGATATTTGAAGTACACTTGCTGATAATACCTCTGTACTTGTAATTGTAATTGAGTATTTCCACACCGTTGTACTTTATGGTATTTTTACTTATGTAAAGGTACCGAATACTTCTTCCAGCACTGCCGGGTGGAGAAAAAGACATAATAAAACTACGTTATGATGTACTTCTGCAGTCAAACATGGAAACACTCCAGTGCGTGTGTGTGTGAGTGTCACTGTGTGTGGGAACATGTATGTTAACACACTGTGTGCACTGTCTGAATGTGTTTTGTTCATGCATTTCTGCAGGAAGATGAATTAAACACAGACTTCTCAGCAAGCATCCCTTCGCTCGAGTGTCCTCCATATTCCCCTTCGTATCGCGGAGAATCCATTTCCCCACGCACTTCAGGGCCCGGCTCTGATTGATCGTCTGTTCAAGCCGCCGTCTGAGAGACGGTCTGCCGGGAAGCGTCGCACACACACCCCCCACCCTGTGACTCCGGGTCCGCGGCATGCAGACAAAGAGGAAACCAGGTCCGTCATCACAACATGGGGGCGAATCAGGCTGATTAGAAGAGATGTGTCGTTTGAATGTAAGTGATTGGCTCAAAGGCGGCCAGATCTCGCCCCCGCATGACCCCTGAGCGCCGGGCATGACTCTATTCGGAAAGTGGGACATGGCAGACACACACACACACGGACACACACAAAGTTATCAGCTATTAGAGCAATGAAGCGAGATTCATGAACACCTCCGCAGCTCTGTGTGCACTGCAGTGGCAGGAAATGAGAGGAGGTGGAGCTGAGGTGATCAGAACAATACAATCAGGGTTAGTGAAAGGTGCAGCTGCCACAGGTGATTAATCGATTAGTCGGTGGAGAGAAAATGAACTGCTTTAACAATGTAAAATGTTCCCATGTAAAGAAAACAGTCATCAAATGTGAGCATCTTCTGCTTTTCCTGATCCAACATCACAGTAAACAGAATATTTGTTAAGGTCAGACAAAACTAGATAATAGTGTGCATCACCTTCAGCTTTAATATATTAAATTTGACATTTTTCAGTCTCGCTTAAAATGAGTGCTTACCCAGTACACCAATGGGATATTTCTACCTACTGTCAGCTACAGTTTTACCTTAAAACCGACACACAATGTGCAAAGAATACACATGTTATTAAGTGTGCATGTATACCGTATGCTTTATAGACCAACACGACAATAATGGTTTATTGCAGCCCAAATGACAGCAGCTCAAAGCTTCCTGAAGGCATCACCTGCTGTCATGCTCCATCATTACACTCCAACACACTTGCCATCACAAGTTCTTGACACACACACACACACACACACACACACACACACACACACACACACACACACACACACACACACACACACACACGCTGCTCAGCTCGTCCTGTGCAAAGAGGAAGGAACTAATGTGTCACATCAGTGAAAGTGAGAGCCTTTAAATAACACCAGGTATCTAGGGGTTCAAGCAACACACACACGCACACACACACACACACACACACACACACACACACACACACACTGACAAATGAGCATCACACAGGAGGCCGCATCTCTCGAAGGACCTCTAGGAGGTTTGTGCCACACAAAAAAAAATGAAAAAAGAGCGACCAGCACGCTGAGAAGGCGCATCCGCAGCACAGCAGGGGGTCTGTCTGTCACCAAGACCCCCCGTGCACGCCATGCGTGCGTGGCCTCGGGATGCGTGTGCACTCACAGGTGTCCGGTTGTGAGTCATGCAACTCCGAGCCAGGCATATCACCCAATAAAAAAGGTGGAATTGAAAGCTGCATGATCGCAGCGCTGCAGCTCGCGTTTCTGGGCGGCATCGAGCCGCTGCTGGGATGCCCGATCACACTCAGGCTTGGCACGAGACATCCTGTCCACTAAGAAGCTCTGATAACGTTGCGGCGTCAGGTGCAGGCGGTATGTACCCGTGCGTAACGCTTCCCACCCCGGCAGACATGCACAGTCCGGCCGGGAAGCGACCGCGCACGGCGTTGAGATGAGTGGTGATGAACAAAATGTGCTCTTTTTTTTAAAACCAGAGAGGGGAACAACCAGACTATACTCTTTGGAAACACTGCAGATGCTGGCTAAACCTCCCTACCCGATCCACACACACACACACACACACACACACACACACACACACACACACACACACACACACACACACACACACACACACACAAGGTGAAAGACCAGCATTGTGTGGCCTTTATGCAAAGTGACACTTCGAGGTTGCAGTTGATGAGGGAGAGTCCAGATCTGATCCCCCTCTGGTCCCAGACAGCAACAAAAAAATGGCTCGTGCCCCTCAAACAAAAGGAGGACCTACCTGGTAATCTCGAAGCTGCAACCCTTCCGAAGGAGCAGGGCTCTCTTCCGCATGATGCCTTTGTCTCTGCCGAGGTACACATTTTTATCTGAATTCATGGGTGCTGGCCGAGCAGGTAGACTCCGGGAAACAGCAGCGCCTCTTGTTTCTTTCTTCTTTTTGCAAAGGAAAAATCAAAAGTACAAAAAAAAAATGAGGGACTGCAAGAGGCGGAGGGAGACCACACAAAAAGAGAGAGAGAGAAAACCGGACTACTCGAAAAAAGAAGAAGAGGAGGGGAAGAAGAAGAAGAAGAAGAAAAAAATCCTGTGACGCTCGGTCCTCCTCGGCGGCGCGAGGAAAGTGATCCTGCAGACTTTTCCCCCTTCAGGCCGGACACGAGACGGCGTGTCGGTGCTTCTAGAGGAGCCTGCTGTGCGGGTCGGTGCTTCTGGTGGTGCCTGCTGCTGCTGCTGGTGCTGCTGCTGCACGGGTCGGTGGTGTCTCCATGCGGGTCGGTGGTGTCTCCATGCGGGTCGGTGGTGTCTCCATGCGGGCCGGCGGTGGAGGAGCTGCGGCTGTCAACCTGAGCGGAATGCGCTGAAATCTTAAACTGTGGGAGCTCACACGGCTCCTTCAGCTTCAGCTTCAGCCCGGCGCTGAGTGGCTGCTCATGACTTCACCGGGCTGATGGGAGGAGGGGAGAGAGAGGAAAAGAGAGAGAAAGCGAGAGTGAGAGAGAGAGAGAGAGAGAGAGAGGTTCTCAGACTGTAAGTGAGAGTGAGTTCAAATGAAGTTAAGGTTAGTGTGTGTGAGAAGGAGAGAGTCTGTGTTCTAGGCTGCAGTATGACACAGTGCTGTTGTAGAGAACAATATGAACCACACTGTGTATGATGTGCCTCTAAAGTGGGGTTTGAAAATACCGCCAGCAGTGCTTTCAAAAGGCTTTTGTGTTTGAAAAAAAACAACACAATATGTTTTATCAATTAAGAGCTCCCCCCAAACGAGACATACCTTGTGATAATATCGTGTATTTGGGATGCGAGCAATAAGTGCAAGCTGGAGCATCACTAATAATACAAAGAAATATGATATGCAGTGCAGACCGGCTCATGTATGCTCTGCGTGTTGCAACAGTTCTTTGGTTGTTAGATCCTCAGTTGTGTGTTTTGCTGACAGTCTGGACATGTGGTCCGTATTCACAAAATGTTCTTGAATTTGACTTTTGTTTATTCATGCGCGTGTCAAAAATCACATTGATGTATTGGAAGTTCGTACTGAAAAGGCTGTAACTGCATGTGACGTGTCAGACTGTTAATGTCTCATAGCAGCTTCAGATCCTCTCAACAACACAGACTGCCCTCTTTGATGTGTCTGAGCAACTTCACACTGATCGAGATGTCATGTAATGTCCAAAAAAAAACAAAGGAAAAAAGTCAAACGTATATTTCCACAAGTTATCCCAACAGAGTGTGCTCCACCAGCCGGCGGAGGAGACCTTGAAGCGATGTTTACTCTGCTCAAACAACGCTCCGCTCCAGCTGTGGGCGCTATGAATTAGCTGATTAGCTGTAAACATATAATGGGGTCGGGGTCGGGGTTGCATCCTGTGCTCCATTAGGGTGGGATGATGAGGGGGGACTCAGAGGGAGATGGGGAAGTATCAGCCAGTCCACATGAGGTCAGTGTGTGTGTCTGTGTGTGTGTGTCTGTCCAGCCTAAGAGACAGTTATGTCCATCAGGAGTTAGGGGAGACCAAAACAGAGCAAAAAGTGAATATTGCTCTAAATTCACCAGGTGGACACACACACACACACACAACTTTATTAGAATGCTAATGTTGTGCCGTAACGGCTAGCTGTTAGCTAACAGCTTTGCCGTATCCACTTCCATTAAATAACATGTCAGTGGTGTTGTTTCTGCGGCCCTCAAGTAAAAAATAAAAACAGTCCTTGCGTGCTTAAGGATTGTCGACTCGTGTAACTTACTTCCTGTTTTACTTTGGTGGCAAAATCCCTGAATTGTTGACATTTCTCGTACATTATCCCACCGGGAGCTACTTTTTGTATTGATTCAAGCGCAGCAGGTGAGTTTTATTGCGTCTGGATTCAAAAAGGTGAATCTCATTGATCCCGTGAAAAGCTAGAATTAATCTGAGAACGATGTGGCAATACAACATCAACGACGTCTCCCACAGAAAGGAAAGATATACAGGAACATCATCTCTGTACTTCCTACTTTGATCAGTCAATACTTGTGTAGTTGTTGTAGGTTGTTGCTTGTACGTTTCACCCCTTCTACCCAGCAGAAGAATAAAGCAAGCGGATGACTCCCACATGCTGTATGTACACACACACACACACACACGCACACACACACACACACACACTCACTCTGTCTAGTATGTCGGCCCACTGTTTAGACGAGGAATTCTCTCGACGTGACTCACGCAGCTGCATTCAAAGAGCGAGCCGGCCGTGTTTGTGTGATTGGAAAGACTTTAGTTTTGCAGCTCAACCCTTCTGACTCACGCCGATGCAACAGCTGACCACATCTCTCCACGGTCAGAGACGCCTCTAAATAGCTGCTTTCCCTTCACCGGCATTCAATCTCACCTAGGATTTCATGCAGGAAGTGCAACACACACCTGTTGAGGTTTTAATCCAGCATGATTGCAGAGAAAGACACCACATTGACTGTAATTAAAACTCCCCCCTCCCTCCCTTTCAACACCCCATTGTGTTTTTCACAAACATAATAAAATGCATGTATTACAAATGAATACCATGTGTTTCAAGTTCAAACGTCCTCTTGACTCCATAGCATTCACAGGTGGAGCCACGGGAGGTTACGCAATGTCTGTGCAGCCCGTTGCTCGATATTTACCGAACATGGACGACACTGAAAGGCCTCGTAAAGTCTGCGACCTTCAGCAGGACTTTAATGAAAACGAGTGTAAACATATTCTCTGGCCTTTTGAAAATCCTGAAGGTGGGAAAAAAAGAGGACAGAATAATATTAGAGCTGCTTTTAGTCTGTTATAGTCTTTGAAGATGGAAAGTTTTGGGGGCAAATGGAAACAGCTGCAAAGAACACCATACTCTCTTGTAACATGGCTATATAAGCAAAGAGTGGAGTATTTACACCTCCAGCAGACACAGAGCAACACTATCATTCATCTGAAGTGGTGTTTCTGGAGACCTGGCAAATGTAAGTTAGATATTCACTCTCTTATTTACTTTAGTTTTGGTCTCCACCGACCACTGAGGGTAATATCTCATGCAGCCAAATGCTCCTCGATATGTTCACCTGCGTCTGCTATTCGGTGCTGAGCAGGTGGAGTAACACGGGTTTCCAGAGCAACTACTTTCACATTATAATTTATACAATAGTGGATTCAGTTTACATGGAGAATACAGCACAACAGCAGGTTCTGCATCACCTTCTATTGTGTAGAAGTATGTCATAAAAACCAACAAATGAAGCTTGAGTGAGATTTGGAAATGTTCAGCAGTGTAGTGTGATTGATGAGACAGTTTTATGTGTTAATAATTATTGCTGTCATGAGTTCCATGTCTGCCCGAGTCTTCATCAGCTCGATCAAGTCAGTAATGACCAGCTGCCATTTTGAACATGCGCGTGTCCTGGGGAGTGAATGCGTGTGAGCCGGAGCCAGCCTCCTGCTCCCATCTTGGCTCGGTCTCCATCACCAGACTGAACCGGTGACCTCTAAATGTTCCTCTCGAGGTCATTTCATCCCGACGGAAGCAGGCAGCCTCCATTAGTCAGAAAGTGGCAATAAAGACCTTTACGAGAGGGACGGAGCGACGGGTCCTTGAATGAAGCCAAAGCCATCTGGGATAAATAGGTGAGCGAAGCGCTTTGCGGTGAAGCAACCGACAAGCGGATTCATTCGCACTTCAGTGCTCGATGTGTGACAGGATGTCACGGCATCTCAATACGTAAAACCAAAGAGCTACAAAATTGAAGATAACAAACTAAAAGCATGTATCTCATGTCACGCAGTATTTAAAGATTCGCGAATGGTAAAGCAACAGTTTCTTGCTACTCTCATGCGGTGTGGAGCCGGTTAGCTTAGCTTAGATTCGAGTACAAACTAGACTTGTGGAAACAAAGACCCATGAAGCAGCACCCCTCCAGCGCACCAGTTAACATGTTACATCTTGTTTGTGTAAACTGCACAGAAAGGGATTACAATTTGTACTTTTTTTTTTACCCCTTAGACAAACACAGGCTTTAGTTTTTATTTGGAAACAAGGACTACAACCCGTCCCGTGATTGTAGCTTCATGTTCAGCATACCAAAATGAAAATAGTCTTGTCATATATCCCTCAAGGCTTTTACACATCGGGTCTCTGACGAATGAACGACAAAAAAATACGATTCTGAATCATTCGGAGCAAAATTACTCATACCGGCAGCGGTTTGAATACAGTCACACTGGCAGAGGAGCAACAACAACAGAAAGATGGTGTAGAGAGTTTCCTTGTGGTGGAATTGTCTGTGTGAGTTTGAATTCCCTCTGTTAAACCATATATGTCTTTTACTGTGGGAGGTAAGAGCAGAAGGAGTGAATCTGGTTGTTGTCCATATTAAATGTGCCCGTTCTGCACAACGTGATTGGTTGATGCCTTTAATTGTGATGCAATAGCTCAGAAAAATGCCCCTTGTGCACAAAGAGCTTAACTCTTGGTAAGATAACGAATATAATAAGTAATTTCCCCCAAATGTCGGACTACTTCTGCTAATTCAGACTCGCGAGGCCACACATTATGAAGCAACAAAACTAATTATGCGCTTATTGAATAAGAGTTCTCGAAAGCATCCCGGCCTGCTGTGGCAGAGTCTGTTGCTGCAGGAAGCTACTGTCGTACCGTCTGAACCATTTGGATGAACAAAAGAGCTCTGTTGCACTGTCAAGTCACAAAAGAACATAATTGCATTTCAGCAATCCATCTCTAACCTGCAGTAGATTGGAGATAGTGTCCGTGATCGGGGGGGGAGAAGTACAACCTGGCAACGTGAGTGTGGAGCCTCCTCTCCATCTCTTCGCCTCCTGTCTCTGCTGCCGGGATAAATGGACTGATTCATCGGCGTCTTGCTGACCTGAGCAATAAAGCAAGAGCGAGGGAGCAACACAGCGTTGCCAGACCACAGCTGAGGTGAGTCTATCAGTGACACCGGGTCCCCTGCCAGCAGACCACCGCAGCCCAAATCTGCAACACGCTGTGGTGACGTTTAGCAAAAACAAAGCCAACACTGGCACACATTCTGGGTCGCAGAGTTGTTGTTTTTCGGGGCGGTGGGCAGCAGAGAGGGGTGTGTGTTGGTGTCAGCAGCTTGTCGTCCCCTGAGGAGGCTCAATGGGCAGCAGTGTGTACGGGGACGAAGAGGAAGAGCCGAGCGGCTCTGCAAAAACCACATTTTCAAAGGGGAATACACAGGGTGAAGCTGTTATTAGCTCTGAGTCATGGTAATACGGTCTCGTCGCTTACTGAGAACTGAAGCAAAGGACATGACTGTGGATTAAGGCGGTGGTTATTAACTGTTGTGACCCCTGAAATGGAAGAAATGTAGCACTTGTGCCCCTTCACCACAGATTACATACAGACTGTGTGTGGCAGGGAAACCTCATAGGCAGCTACCTTCATTTGAAGAGATGTTGAAATGACATAATTTGGTGCAACCTAAATATATGGTTTAATCAATTGGGGATGAGGATGTTGCATTAACAACTTAAAACGCTGGGGAAACCTCACCTTAAACAAAATAAAACAACACAAACACAACATATTGGTCCCGATCAAAATCATTTTGTGGATGTAAGGTTGAAAATGAAAAGAAACCTTTTCATGCTGCCGTCTCCTGCAATATGATGCACCTCATTATTATTCAAATCCATTCATAAAAGGCTCAAAGCTAAAGACCCACCGTCAGTGTGTGAGTGTGTGTGTGTGTGTGTGTGTGTGTGTGTGTGTGTGTGTGTGTGTGAGAACAGGTGCAGAGGTTTCGTTGGGGCTGAGGACAAAGACTTAAAGGACATGGTTGGCGTGATGAAGGACTTGCATGTTTACTTGCTTTTCACTGTGCTGCAGATACACTATGCACACACACACACACACACACACACACACACACACACACACACACACACACACACACACACACACACACACACACTTAGAGTTACACCCACCTCTCCTTCCTCTTCTCCTTCTTGCTTAAAAAACAAACAAACAAAAAATCACACAGTTAATCAGAGAGGTCACATGACTGAAATCATGATTACAATGAAACCTGCAAAGAAACAGCCAGTTTGTGCTCGTCTGTCCTCAAATAAAACCAGCAACGACCAGCACAAAAACCTCCAGTATTAATTTTTTTTTGCTCTTTTGACCACGGCTGCTTGCAACAATAAACATTTAATAGATGCAAAATCAGAGCAATCCTCCACAAGGACATGCGAGCACATGATCGCTGACGCCCCGCATTCATTCGCTCTCAAATCACAGCTGAAAACAATGAAAGTCAGGACCTCTGCCGACAGCACTTTAAAGCCATCATCCGTTGAAGGGATGAAGAGTATGCAAATATCACAATTCCTTTCAAACCATCTGTTGAGGAGAGAAAACATTCAGCGGCGTGTATTTCTGACCTCCATGTACAAAAACACAGTCCGGATGTTTGCTCCCATGTAGATTCTGCAGCTGCCTGCAGCGTGTGCTTAACAGCTGTAACACAACAACATTACAGAGCAGACATTAATGTTCATGGATCACTTCATATTCCACGGATGAATCGAGGGACTGTGCCTGTTTGTGCATTGTAATGTCTTCTTCTGTTTAATCTCAGTTGCTAATAAGCATCTCTGTATGAGGAATCATGCAGTCACCTCCACAACATCTGATCCTCCTTACCTTTCCCCTGAATCACTTTCTTCTCGCCATCTTTGAAGCACTTGAGTTGATGTATTTACCCAGAGTGCAACTTTGTTCTGAGGCTAATGTCCCAACCGCTTTGCTACTTCACATTTGAGATATTTGTGCACATTTGTGCCATCTTTGAACCCAACCCTCTCCTTTGAACGCCTACTGACCTCCAACCTCAGATCTGCAGAAAAAAGCGTTAATTATTCGTCGAGATATTTCAGTCTGGCTTAAAGTGGTAAAACCTAAGTGGCACGTGGAAAGCAGGACAAAAAAAACACAAGAGAAAGGACTCATGCGACAGCTTTCTGACACCCTTTCAACAAAAATGACAACTTAATGGCATTGGATTGGGTGGCGCAGATGTTCATGACAGTCGGTCCACCCCTTTAATCTCTTTGAGTGTCGGTTTAAAGCCTGAAACCTCGCGAGCGGCAAGATGCAGAATTGAACACAGCAATCGCTGTCTGGTGGTCTGCGATCACAGATGTCGACTTAATGACGGCGTGAGAGAGTGTGTGTGTGTGTGTCTGTGTGTGTGTGTGTGTATGATATGACCGTGCATTCATTTTGCATCTGCATTGGTTTGTCCACTGAAAAGTGTTTTTCTGTGTGTGCAGAACTGATAAAGCACCATATGAAGTCTCAACAAAGCACATCAGTTGTTTTCACAGTGGTGTTTTTTTGTCTTTTAAAGCATTTAGTGTAGGATTTAGTGGCAACTAGTGGCGAGGTTGCAGATTACACCCAACTGAATACCGTAAACGTCGGGTTACGAGCCGCTACCACCTTTAGAGTTGCTGCTAGCTCCCTGCTGCTGCTACTGCCCGAGTCCCTGTTGCCCAAAAAGGGCATCGAGCCGGGGCTGGGCCCGCTATCTTCGGTGGTTGTCGGGGAACTAGCGGGTAGCTAGTAGCGGTAGCTTTAGCAGGGACCTAGCAGCAACGCTAGCTGGCTACAGCGGGGAGCCAGCAACAACACTCACCAAAGGTAGTGGCAGCTTGTAACCCGACTTTTACGGTATGCCTTCAATCACAACTACTTTTTCCAGCAACAATAAACACCAAAAGGCTTTCTCGAGAGCCGGTTCGTCCTTTCTGGGCTACTGGAGCAACGTGTTGACTCAGTAGAGAAAAAACAACTGTTGAAACTTAGCTCCAGATTAGTGAAAATATATATGAATATTGAATTCCATTTCTTAAGATAAATACCCCCTAAAAGGCTGATGTGTGCCCTGGTTACCAGGGTTGGTCGATAATAAACTGTGTATTTGTGGAACGGAGGGACAGAAGTTTTTGTAACGATGTCAGAGTTCATCCGAAAGAACGAGGAGTTCTGCTGACTCACTTGAGTAAACTCAAGTCTGCAGGTCTCCGTGTGCTTTGGCTCCTTCCTCCTTCTTTACCTGTTACAGGGTGACTCATAGCTTATCACTATCAAGTAGACAGGCTCGCACACACAGACACACACCCTCAGAGCAGCACCTACTACTTGTCGGGAACGCTCTTTTCTTCTCTTCCTTACTCAGAGAGGCAGTGATGAACGGGTGGATGGTGCCACTCAATCACTTCAACCTGCAGCAGCTTTGAAGAGAGAGAGAGAGACTGTAGTGAGATTGATTTGGGTCTGCCATTTCCAAGTGGCCACGTCTAAAATATACCAATAAAGTAGAGTGAAAGTAAATGGAACTCTCTTTTAAAAGACACAGAGGCGAGAGCAGAAAAGTAACAGATTCATAACAGACATTAAAGGACGAGGGGTTTCATGAAAACGCCTCAGTCTCATGGAAACAGCTCACATGCAGCACCGGGTCTCTTAAAGGCAATTTCCGTCTCCCACTTTGCTTCAGCCTGAATGAAGTATCTCAACAACGACAGTGCAGGATGGATTAGCAATATATTTTCTACAGACGTGTGTGTGTGTGGTCCTTAGAGGACAAATCCTCACAACATTTTTGACCTTGACATTGGTTTACAGCCAATTTACCTGCTAGCTAGTCTGACGTAATTACCAGCAGTCTCAGCTCTGCTTTGTGATTTAAGCTGATAGCACATGCTCGCTAACACGCTAAACTATTATTTTGAACATGGTAAACATGCTTGCCAAACATCCACATGCTAGCATTGTTGTGAGTGTGTTAGCATGCGGATGCTAAGTTTGAAGCATTACTGTAACTAAGTACAGCCTCACAGAGGGGCTATTAACTCTATATTCTTGTGTAATAATGCTAAATAACTTCCTAAAAACAAAACATTTTTTCATTTATTGTTAGTAAAGTAGGAGTAAATAGTGAATTTGTTGCGTGTCTAATTTCAATCTGTGGGGCGACACAGATTTGGAGAGAATAAAATGAACTGCAGAGCTAATACATGTTGATACAGCCGTGGGATTATTGTTTGATAATAAGAAAATATCATCAAAATCATCTGCCATACTGGCAAATAAACAGTGTGACTGAAAAGCAGGGTAGGAGTCATTTACGCCGACTATCTCACGCACACACGTGAAGAGCCACGTGAAGAGGTCATGTTCCTGCAGAAGAAAGACACGGATGACTAACAGGATGAATAAATGCAGCCAGGTATCTTGTGTCCTCCAGCTTTCCCTTTGCTTTACATGAACCGGTTAATATCTTCTTGATTCATTATCCATCTCTCCGGTGATTTACCTTCGTCACCTTTGACTCCCCGGCGCGCACTGCTCACAGTTACACGACAGGATTAGACATAATTACTCTCATTTGAAGAACAAGTGGTTTAAGCAGCGGCTATGCAAATCAGAGTCTTCCTTTCCTCCGAAGCCTCGCTGGCTGTTGATGGCTTTACTGGGGCTGTGGGCGGATCAGAGGAACAGATGTCAGTTATTCATCGGGGCTCTGCATCTCTGAGAGATGGGATTAAGATTGTCTGATGCATCCATGTAATAACCACATCCTTCCTCTTAAATGTCACTCTGACCGTTTGGATGCTCGGAGATGAGAAACATCGGTCTGTTCGGCGTTTAGGTGGCTCAGATCTGGCAGATGGGAACACTTTGTGCACACGCGTACGCTCACATGTCCGCTTGTATGTGTGCACCTTCACATGCACATGAACGGTAGGAAGAGAACAGCACGACTCTCTGGGAACAGGAGACGAGCAGTCGGTTCAGGGAGGGATTCCCAATCACAAGCTGTCAATCACCTTCGTGAGGCTCGAGCTGGAAGGCTTTCCCTGCGGCCAGCTCATGTTTGTAGAGGATACAGATGTAATATTACATGTTTTCTTCTCTGCATTTGTGTAGTGTCTTCTCCTCCACAAAGGAAAATACTAATTGTTCTTACAGTTCTCTGTCCCTCTGTCATATCTATTCTCAGCCTCTTGTCCCGCCCACTCGTCACCTGTTTCGTGGCCACTGTTTTTAAAACGTTGCTCTTCATGAATGGAAAAAACAACAACTTGAATATATGTTATTTAGCATATTAACTGACTCAACAGACACTTAAAATGTGGAATAAATGTGAGCCTATACAGTGATATGCCACTTAATATCTCATTGAGACACATGGAGGCAAAGAGAGACTTTAAAATATTACACTGAAACACAGAGCCTGCTGCAACTTTTGTTCAAAGACAACCAAAAGCTGCATCATTGGGCCGCAACCTCATTAGCATTCATAGCTAGCATGAATTAGCATTCATGAGAATGCAAAGATAGTCCCGATCTCCCCCAATTTGTTGTGTATCAGTCATTGTCCGCCTCACACCAGAAGAGAGCTACATTTTGCGGTATGGTTTTTATTGTTTATTTAATTAACAGTATTTTTAATTCTGAGTTTTTTGGCGGTGTTATCCAAATGCGATGTGAGGCTGTGGACACACATGAAGAGACTCCAAGCCCTCTCACGGTCTGGCGCTCAAATCTGTCCCCGTGTGATGGCTGTCCTTTATTATCCTGACACTCATTACCACTGAAATCGCTGCCCTTGAACACAGGGATGCATGTTCACTGTGACACCTCCAGGCGCACAAAGACAGACACACAAATACAACACTCACCAGCAGAAATGCCCGCATTCGTCATGAATGCGCCACCAAAACCAAAGTCTCTCTTTGCTCATCTCTCGGAGGAAAAGAATAAAAACATAAATGATAATTAAGGTTAACATATGTGTGGCATACGCTCATGTCCCTTCCTTTTTGCATTCGGGTAAAGAAGATGAGGTCGAGCTCTCTTGTGACAGTGTAAGATGAAGGCATCTGACGTTAGAAGAAATGCAGAGAGACCACCAACAGGGTTTTAATCCATTATCCTTCCATTAGACTCAGCCCCTCCTGCTGTTAAAGGCTCTCTTGTCGCTTTCTGCGTGTCCATACGCGAGGGTCAAATGTCTCGCGGATTTATCTTTTTTAAGTGTATTACTAGCAGTTTTTTTTTGAAAAACAAGTGTCTTTTGATCATAAAACATCTGATTTAATTTCAGTTTGCAGCTTTTATAAAATGCCAGTTTTCTATTTGTAACACTTCTAGAAATATGCAACGTGGAGGTGGTGAGCATCTGTTATTTTAACAAAGGGCATGATTTCAGTGGTATAATACAACAATAGAACATTTTAAATTATACACATACTTTCTCTGATTAAATCCCACAGACTCTTAATGTAAGGTACACACCTTACATGATTGGCATTAGAGAATATGATTTCGCTCTCTCTCACACAAGTATATATAAGTTTATCTAAGTTTAAACAAGCAATGCTCACTAAAACAGACTAGCTATTAGAAAAATGTAATATATCAGCTGGTAAAATACTGTCTTAAGCCACTGTCTTTGTTGACATACAATATTTTTCTTATACTTAATACAGTAAACATCTGTTTACATTTGCTGCTATAATTATTAGTGAATACAGTGTCATAACAATATATGAGTAAATTCATAGCATCGCACCATTAAACACAATCACAATATCACGCTCTAAAACGTCTGCCTCTGTCAAATGCAGCGTCGTCTCATGACCGAACTCCAGGTGGGAACATGCGAACAGGTGTGTCGAGTGCATTTGAGGCACGATTACGGAGGAAAGTCAGAAGGAAATGTGCATGAATAGGAGACAGTGTAAAGGCGGAAGA
This sequence comes from Clinocottus analis, assembly GCF_023055335.1. Classification (NCBI taxonomy): domain Eukaryota; kingdom Metazoa; phylum Chordata; class Actinopteri; order Perciformes; family Cottidae; genus Clinocottus; species Clinocottus analis. The sequence continues at coordinate 16,424,439 of NW_027175854.1, read as the reverse complement.
TTTTAGAGATTGACAGATGCACTCTACCGGAAAAGTTGGGTTACAAGCCGCTACTACCTTTGGTGAGTGTCCCCGCTAGCTCCCCGCTGTAGCCAGCTAGCGCTGCTGCTAGTTCACTGCTAGCTCCACACTAGCTCCATGCTAGCTCTGTGACAACCACAGAAGCTAGCGGGACTAGCTCGACGCCCGACTCGTGCATAGGGGACGCGGGCAGTAGCAGCAGCAGCAGCAGTAGCAGCAGCAGCAGCTAGCATAGCAGCAGCGCTAGCTGGCTACCTTCAGTGGACACTCACAGAAGGTCGGAGTGGCTTGTAACCCGACTTTTACGGTATATAGGACGAATGAGAAGAAAAAAAAGACAAGATACAGGACAAACCTATTGGGAGCAGGAGGCTAAACAGAGGCCGAATGAGAATTTAAAAAGATTGGTTGGGCCGGAAAATTGACTCTGGAGGTCAAAGACGGGCTTCACAGTCAAAGCACATCATCTATATGTATGATGATGATTAAACTGCAGCTGCAGAAACAGTTTAGCGGCTCATTGGCGCTTTAAGACAACGTGATAATATTTTCTGATGTGGAGTTTGATGTGATGCTGGTTGAATGGGGCTTTGTGTGGCCGCTGCCTGGCAACACAACAAAGTTGCTCCAATCATAGTCGATCCCCTTTAAAAAAAAATAAGAAAAAAAAGAAAAAGAGAGGGCAGATTAAAAGGCATAAATCAGTATTGGAGAAAAGGATAAATCAATGCTCCTTGGCTCAAGCGTGTGTGCGTCTTTGCATATTGGTACACTTTTCCTTTTGACATATATGAGATTGAGTGGGTATATGAGACGGGATGTTTTCCCGCTACGTGTCCCTCTGGAGAGCGGTGCACACAATACCCCCTCCTCATCCATTTGTCACCACACTGAATAATCTGATTCATCTCCATAAAGGGAGTAATTCAATTTTGAAAAAGTGTGACCGCAAAGAAAGAAAAAGAGACATTATATATTCAAAAAGGTAAAAAGGTTGTTTGGGAAGTATGCATGTGTTTGGGAAGTACCGAGCATACAACTGGAAAAGAGAGATTCAGATCATTCTGCGTTATTATTTACTTAAAATGATCAAGACTTCTTTAAATTAGTTGAAAGCATCTAGTTTTTGCCAAGATTTCAAAGTAACACAGGGTGAGTGATGGAAAATACAAAGTTTATTTTGTGGGTGAACTATTCCTTCTATTTCCTTTTTATACAGCTCAACAGCATGTGTTGTGTGAGACTTTAGCTGCTCAAAAGACAATACGATTTCACACAAACCAGCAGTTTTGTCTCGTCGTTGAAATTCTCCTCCAAAGATGCCAGTCATGCTGCAGTCGAATGCGATCGCTCCTCGGGATGAGATGAAATAAATTGAGTGTGAGAACGCATCAGCTTGGCAGAGAGCTGAGTGAGCTCATACCGACGGACTCCGCGCGTCACTGACATTATTACTGTCAGGCGCACACACAGGAATTAAAACCCGGCTCATGGGGTCTGACGCGAGGTGGCAGGTATCTCATTTAATGAACGGGGGAGGCGGAGAGGCCGGGCAAAGGGCTGAAAACGCTGACTCATGCTTTAGTGTAATGTGATAAAGATGGCTGAACTTGCAACTCTCAAACACGCCATCGCTCAGCGTTTAAGGCCTCGCCGTGTTGTTCAGTGACGGATAGGCGTCTCTATGGAAAGAGGGGATATGGGATTGGCTTTGGCTAACGCTAATTGAATGCTAACCTGCAACTGGCAATTCAGTTTTCAGATTCTTTATTTCAGTAAAAGCACCAATGCAACATCTAAAATTCGCATTACAAGCTCTCCATACATAATTCTACTGGAATAGAAGTACTACACTAATATACTACACATACTTTAATGAATATTGGCTGTTTCTCTTTCTAGCATTTGAATATTTGAT